>NC_135649.1:3333333-3636363 GCF_053574225.1 Canis aureus
GGGGGGAAAAAGGATGTTATTTTAGAATGTGCTCTAATTTAGTTGCCCTAGGAAGCATGTATGAATTAAAGCATGCTTCGCATATCAGCAAGTTACCCAAGGGCAAGTACAATGTCAAAGGTTTGGGCAAAACTATCCCTGACCCTTCAGCTAGTATTACTATGGATGGTGTAGAAGTTTCTCTTAAGGCTGGGATTTCATCAGGCATTAACAACAGCTATCTGCTGCATAATGAGTATCTTGTGTTTGACATTGCTTGGGTAAATCTGAAATACCTGCTGAAGCTGAAGTTCAACTCTAAGACATCCCTGCCGTGAGCTCAGGGGTGTGGCTAAGGCACACCCCAGTGACTGGTATGAATGTGCCTGGCACTCTTGTTGCTTACTGACCAGGCAGAGACCTCTGTGCAGCTGCCAAGAGATCATACCTTCAGTAAATTTCCTTAGGATTTTCTGTGAATGTTTGGTCACATGTTAAATGATTTTCCCCAGATTTTCAAATCACAAGTTTATATTGTTCTGGGTGTGGGATGGGGGTTGAGATCTTCCTGCCAGCCAGAATCCTGGTGGGGACAACTGACAATAGAGGTGATGTTGGGTCTCCCTAGAGTTCTGTTTAGACTAGTCCTATGGGAAGAACCACACATGTCAGAAAGTCTCCCTTACTGGCTTCCCCAGGGAAGGAAAAAATAATCTTCCACCCTTCTTTTTAAGTGTTCACCTTTAGTTTTGGTTTTGGAAATGTGTTAAGCATTTATTTTGAGGTAAAAACAAAAGCTCATTTCATACTACTTAAAAAATATTATGTGTTCCAACTTAAGTGACCAACTTAATATAGACTGCTATATACTTAAGATGTTATATGTCAACCTCGTGGTAACTGCAAATCAGAAATCTATGGTAGATACACAAAGAACAAAGAGAAAGAAAGCCAAACATTCCACTACAGAAAGTCATCAATCATAAGGAAAAGGAACAAGAGAAGAAAGGAAGAGAGAATAACTACAAAAGCAGTCAGAACACAGTTAACAAAATGGCAATAAATATATACCTATCAATAATTACTTTACATATAAATGGTCTAAATGCTCCAATGAAAAGTCTTAGGGTGACAGAATGAATAAAAGAACAAGACCATCTATACGCTGCCTACAAGAGACTCACTTCAGAACAGGCACATACAGACTAAAAATGAAAAGATGAAAAAAGATAATTCTTGCGAATGTAAATGAAAAAAAGCCATGGTAGCAATACTTCTATGAGACAAAATAGACTTTAAAACAAAGACTATAACAAGAGACAAGGAAGTACAATGCATAATGAAAGGGGGAGTTCAATCCAATAAGAGGATATAACTTGTAAATATTTATGCACCCAATATTGGAGCACCTAAATACATAAAGCAAATATTAACAGATATAAATGAAGAAATTGACAGTAATATATTAGTAGTAATGTATTACTATCAATGGATATATCATCCAGGCAGAAATCAATAAAGAAACTGTGTTTTTTTTTTATTTATTTATGATAGTCATACAGAGAGAGAGAGAGAGGCAGAGACACAACAGGCAGAGGGAGAAGCAGGCTCCATGCACCAGGAGCCCGATGTGGGATTCGATCCCGGGTCTCCAGGATCGCGTCCTGGGCCAAAGGCAGGCGCCAAACTGCTGCGCCACCCAGGGATCCCCAAGAAACTGTGTTTGAACAACACATTAGACTAGACGGATTTAACAGATATATGCAGAATATTCCACCCAAAAATAACAGAATACACATTCTTTCAAGTGCACATGGAATATTCTCCAGGATAGACCACATGTTAGGCCACAAAACAAGTCACAATCAATTTAACAAGATTGAAATAATATCATGCATTTTTTCCAACCACAAATAGAAATCAACTGAAAGAAAAAACTGGAAAAACCACAAACATGTGGAGGCTAAACAACATGGTACTAAACAGGCAATGGGTCAACAAAGAAATCAAAGAGGAAATTAAAAAACACATGGAGATAATTAAATAAAATCACAAAGTCCAAAACTTCTGGGATGCAGTGAAAGCAATGCTCAGAGGGAGATTTATAATGATACAGCCTACCTCAAGAAACAAGACAAATCTCAAAGAAATCTAACTTATACTGAAAGGAACTAGAAAAAGGAGAGCAAAAAAAGCCCAAGATGAATGAAGGAAAGAAAATAATAAAGATCAGAGCAGAAATAAATGAAATAGAGACTAAAAAAATCAGTGAAACCAAGAGCTGTTTTTTTTTTTAAAGATAAACAAAATTGACAAATCTTTAGCCAGACTCATCAAGGAAAAAAAGAGAAAGGACACAAATTTTAAAAACTAGAAACAAAACAAGTGACAACCAACACCACAGAAATACAGAGGATTATAAAAGAATACTACAAAACTTATATGCCAAGAAATTGGGCAGCCTAGAAGAAATGGATAAATTCCTAGAGTCATACAATCTTTCAAAACTGAACCAGGAGGAAACGGAAAATCTGAATAGACCAATGACTAGTAATGGAGTTGAACTGATAATTTAAAAAAACAACTCCCAAAGAACAAAAGTGCAGGACCAGATGGATTCACAGGTGAATTTCACCAAACATTTAAAGAACAATTAATATCTATTCTCCTCAAAATATTCCAAAAAATAGAAGGGGAAGGAAAGCTTCTAAATATATTTGGAAAGGCCAGCATTACCATGATACCAAAACCAAAGACAATACAAAAAACAAAACAAAACAAAACAAAACAAAACAAAAAAAAAAAAACAAGAAAAAAAGAAAACTACAGGCTAACATGCCTGGTGAATATAAATGCAAAAATCCTCAACAAAATATTAGTAAACCACATTCAACGATAAATTAAAAGGATCATTCCCCACAATCAAGTGGGATTTATTCTGGGGATGCAACGATGGTTTAATACCCACAAATCATTCCACAGGATACACTGCATCAACAAACTGAGGGATGAAAATTTTATAATCATCTCAATAGATACAGAAAAACATTTGATAAAAATCAACATCTGTTCATGATAAAAACTCTCAACAAAGTACATTTAAAGGAAACATACCTTAACATAATAAAAGCCGTATGTGAAAAACCTACAGCTGATACCATACTCAACAGTGAAAAACTGAGAGCTTTTCCTCTAAGATCCGGGACAAGACAAGGATGTCCATTCTCACCACTTTTATTCAACATAGTACTGGAAGTCCTAGCAATCAGATAAGAAAAAGAAATAAAAGGCATCTAAATTGGTAAGGAAGAAGTAAAACTTTCACTACTTGCAGGTGACATAATACTATACATAGAAAACTATAAAGAATCCACTAAAACACTATAAGGAGTAATGAATTCAGTAAAGTCGCAAGATACAAAATTCCCAGAAATTGCTAGCATTTCTATACACTAATAATGAAGTAGCAGACAGAGAAAAAATGATAAGGCACAAAACAAGAGTAAAAGCAAATGATTTAGAGATGTGGTACAAGTCTTCTGGTGAGAAGATAAAATTCAGATAGGAATGTTCAAAAAGTTCCTTCTGGGGAGCAGGACTGGGGTTATGTAGAAGACTACTGCTTTGCATTATTAAATTTGTATATTGTTTGATTTTTAAAATTTGGATATTTGTTTTTTAAAAGGCAAATCTGGCCAAGTCACACCATAGGCTATAATAATCTTCAAAGTTGCCTCCACCCTCTCTCATTCACTTCTTTTTGTTTGTTTTGTTTTTTGGATATAGCCCTCTTATGACCGTATTTATTTTATTTTATTTTATTTTTCATATTTATTACATACATTTATAAATACTTCTCTACATTTATTACAGAGTGACTATCACATCCAGTGCCTTAAATAAAACTCTTCTCAGTGTAGCAAATGGGTATTACTCTTATGAAAATAGTTATTTCATATATTTTTAGTTTTAAATATTAATTTATTTTTAAACTGAAATATAATTGATCTTTAACATTGCATAAGTTTAAGGTAACATGTTGATTTGATGAATTTCTATATTGCAATATGATTACCAGAGTATCTTTTCACACCTCTATTACATCAGTTATCATTTCTTTTTTGCTGTGAGAACATTTTAAATTTTAATCTCTTAGCATCTTTAATGTTTACAATACAGTATTGTTGACTATAATCAGTATGTTGTGCGTTAGATCTCCAGAACTTATTCATCTTCTAGTGGCAAGTTTTTACCCTTTAATAATACCTCTCCAATCCCACATACCCTAGACTGTGGCAACTACTATTCTACTCTGTTTCTACAAGTTTCGCTTTTTAGCTCCTTTTTTAAGAAAGATTTTATTTATTCATGAGAGACATGCAGGGAGAGGCAGAGACACAGGCAGAGGGAAAAGCAGGCTCCCTGCGGGGAGCCTGATGTGGGACTTGATCCTAGGTCCCCAGGATCACAACCTGAGCCAAAGGCAGATGCTCAACCACTGAGCCACCCAGGTGCCCCTGGCTTTTTAGGTTCTATGTATAAGTGATATCATATTATATTTGTCTTTATCTAGCTGATCTCACTAAGCATAATGCCCTCAAGGATCATCCATTTTGTTGCAAATGCAATATTTTTTTCCTCATGGCTGAATAATATTTCATTGTCTATATAACGTATCAGATCTTCTTTATCCACTCATTAATTGATGGATATTTAGGTTGTTTCCATATCTTGGCTATTGTGAATACCACAATAAACAGGGTAGTGCAGATATCTCTTCAAGATTCTGTTTTCATTTTCTTTGAATAAATACCCAGAAGCGGGATTGCTGGATCCTATGGTAATTCTATTTTTAATTTTTTGAAAAACCTCCATACTGTTTTCCATAATGGTTGTACTGATTCACATTCTCACTAACAGACAAAAGTATTCCTATTTCTCTATGTCCTTGCCAACACTTATCTTTTGTCTCTATGATAATAGCCATTCTAACAGATGTGAAGTGATAACTCACTGTGGTTTTGATTTGCATTTCCCAGATGATTAGTGATGTTGAGCACCATTTTATTTACCTGTTGTCCATTTGTGTGTCTTATTTTGAGAAATGTCTATTCAAGTCCTTTGCCCATTTTTAAATCAAGTTATTTGTTTTCTTATGGAGTGGCTTGAGTTCTTTTTTTTTCTTTTTTTTTTTGAGTTCTTTATGTATTTTGGATATTAACCCTTCATCATGTATATGATTTGCAAATATTTTCTCCTGCTTCATAGGCTGTCTCTTCACTCTGTTGATTGTAATAAATTGTAATAGCCCATGTGTAGTTTACCTGAAATTTATAGTGATGATCGCAACGGCGTGCTTGTACCTGGTATGACAACTAGAGGAGGAGAAGAGAATAACAAAAAATGGCACCTTGAGCCCCTCCCAAGCTTAGGTATTATGGTATTATAAGCAGGAGCAGTCAGCAACTGCCATGTTTGCTACCCTCAAGGAGGTGAGCAGTAAAGTGGTAGGGCTGGCAGACACACCCTAAGATGACTTTTAATGAGTCCTACCCTTCTATAACCTTTTCCCTAGAGTATGAGCAAAATATCTGAAACTTGCTTTTAAACAACAATATGAACAAGGTAATGGGATACCACTTTCATGACTATGTTATGTTAAGACTCTATCCTAGCAGTCTAGATTCTAATGCTGGTCTTGAAGAAGCAAACAGCCATGTTGTAGCTGCGTTAGTCCCTGGGACCTGAGGGATGCCTACAGTTAAAAGCCAGCAAAAATCAGGGCTCTTAGTTATATAGCACAGTGAAATGAATTCTGCTAACAACTACAGGAGCTTGGAAGGGGCACCTAAACTCTAGATGAAAAGGCAGCCTGCCTGAAACTTTTATTGCAGTCTTGTAAGACCCTGAGCAGAGGGACCCAACTAAGCTGTACCTAGACCCCTGACCCGCAGAAATTGAGCTAATAGATGTGTGTTGTTTATTGCTGCTAAATTTAGTAATTTGTTTCATAGCAATATAAAACTAATACAGGGTGAGAGAGGGTAGGAGGGGGATAGAAGATAAATATAGCCAGCTGGTGTCCAACAAATAGGCTGGTAACTTTGCTGTAGGTGATCACTTTTGTTTCCAGGCCTGGGGCAAGCAGTTACTTCTGAGAAGGCCCCAGTTTGGAAGAAGCTTGAGAACATCAGTCTGGGCCCAAAGTGGAGGCTGATGTAAACACTTCTTTTGCACAGAATTAATTGGCAGCTTTGAGACTTCTAACTTTAGCAGTGCCACCTCAGCATCTCACCACATTTGACATTCAGTGACTCAGGAACCCAGGAGCCAGCTTGCATGCTTGTGACAGGGCTAAAAACTATTGGTTTGAAGTAAAGGAACTCTAACTATGGGGTGCTAATTTAGTTTCACTCATGTCTAGGTTGCAATTATTCCTGCTGCCTGGGGAAGACTCTCAAAAGGAGCTCTTGTGCTCATAATGATAAAGCATGAATTTGATTACCCAGGTTTTTCACTCACTATTTTCTTATGAAATCCAGTACCTAGAGTCAGGGCTCATCCTTGGAATCTTACAAACCTAGTGAAAGGCAAGTCATAGGAAAGGCTATAACAAGTCGGTTTTGTATATGGAAGGGTAGAGGAGCAGAGTGGGCAGCAACAGTAGTAGCAGCAGCATTTCCTTAGCTGTTATAGAGGTCCATTGATGTACCTGCCCAGCCAACACTGAGATAGATCTGAAGGTTTTCCCCAGACTCCCCAGGAGTCCTAATGAAACTCTTGGTCTACACTAGAACTCTTCCCCTTAAGGACCTCTGTATTCATTTGCATGGGCTGATATAAGAAAGTACCAGGATAACTTTATCAGACCCTCCTGGTCTGGAGCTCACTTTGTGTCCAGTAGATCTCAAAAATTCTAGGCATTCTCCTTTCCCTAGTGTTCAGTGACCCTGACACAGAGATAAGGTTCATTTTCAGAAGGATTTGAGGAAATCTATTTCCATCAACCTATCATCTGTCTATCCATTTATGGGTTTTTTTGTTTTTTTTTATAAATTTATTTTTTATTGGTGTTCAATTTGCCAACATATAGATGTGGAATTTAAAAACAAAACAAATGAACATGGAAGAGGGGTGGAAAAGAGAGAGGCAAACCAAGAAATAGACTCAACTATAGAAAACAATCAGATGGGTACTAGAGGGGAGGTGGGTGGGAGGATGGGTTAAATGGGTGATGGGGATTAAGGAGGGAACTTGTAATGAACACCAAGTGTTGGAAGTAGGTGTTGGTTGAATCACTAAATTCTACACTTGAACTCATATTACACTGTATGTTATATGGAATTTAAATAAAAACTTGGAAAAAGAAAAAAAAAGAAAGTACCATAGACTGGATGGCTTAAACGACATATATTTATTGTCCCACAGTTTTGAAAGTCTTACAGTTGTGAGTCTGAGATCAAGGTGTCAGCAGGCTGGTTCCTTCTAAGGCCTATCTCCTTGGCATATAGATGACCATCTTCTCCCTGTGTCTTCACATGTTCCTCCCTCCGTGTGGCTGTGACCTAATTGTTCTGTGTGTGTCTGTGTCCTAATCATTTTGTAAGGATACCAGTCATATTGCATTAGGGCCCACTCTAATGACCTCTGTAAAGACCCTATATCCAAATACTAGAGGTCAAATCTATTGATTTCCAGTCCACTCCTCTCTTCAAAGGTCTAGTGTACCACTTCCAGTTCAGTTCTCCACTACAATACCCTTTAGAATAGTGTTATTTGTCCACTTTTCATTAGTGTTATACTCTTTTCTTTGAGTGATTTTATGCAGTCAGTCTATCCATAAAACCTTTCCAGATTCTTAATATGATACATGTACCAATTTGAGTTCTATGGGAAGCAGACATTGGGATGGAGTTGGGAGTACAGAAGTTGTTGGAGAGTAATATCTGTGAAAAGAAAAGGGAGGAAATAGAACTGGATAGAGGTAGCAGTCAGATTCTAATGTAGACATGACAATGTCTCTGCTATCCCAAAGGAGAGATAAAAGCAAAGACTGCCTCTTACAGGAGTACTACTAAGATGTCCTGCTAAGTCCCACTGGATGCAAACAGCAAGGTCTTTGTATTACTATTTTTCTCAGTCATTAGTTGAGCCATCTTGTTAAGAGCATGCTGGCACAAATGCTGAGGTGGGCTCTGAAGGGGTTCACAACTGAAGGATGTCTTTTACAGCTGGGCAGGAAATCCTTTATTGAAGGCTGTTCTAAGTGGCATATCCCCATATCTGCTAAAACACTCAATATAATTTCAATTTTATACAAACACAACATTTTTCTTTTGATTTTAAAGTTTGAACTCATACTTCTAGAAGTACAGCCAAATAAATGTTCCTCAAAAGCCCTTAGAATACCCATAAAGGGTAAAATACCCTCAGAAATGTTGTATAAAATACAATAAACCTCTTATCTTAGTTCAGGAGAAAGTAACAAGCTAGTACCAAGTGTCCTGAGTGGAGATGAGAATGTGGAATATATACTTGGTATATAACAGAGGTTATTCCCAGGCCTGTACATTCATGCCAGGGACCAGACCCAGGAAATGCTACTGGAGCTCTCTTTCCAATAGATATGGATTTAGTGTAGCCTTGTGATATGTATAAAAGCCCCTTAAGTATTTCAGAAAATGTCCTTACATTTTCAGCCCCTGGGATTGTGTCAGAGAACTGGAGGTGAGAGTTAAGAAGTGGTACATCAGTGCTTGTATGGACCTCCAGTTGGGACTTGATTTCTAGTTGACAGAAAATTCTGAGTCATAACACTCAAGCCTCAATAAGCAGTTGATTTTAAGCACTTCTTGCTAAATGGGAATACGTATTTACTTTATGTAAAAGTCAGAGTTTTTAATTGTTTGAAAAGCTACTGGATTTCCTTTTCCTGAATGTCAGTCCAGCTAAGGTGATCTTTCTAGTTCCTTCTCCAAATACCACAAAGAGTTCAGTATCCCAGGAGAGAGATTTCAACATTGAATAAAATAAAATTACTCAACCATGCTACTGATTCTCAATTCGGTATGTATAGATAAGAAAGAAGAACTTGGGGAAATGTACTCAAATTACACATCCCTCCCATTTCTCCCCTTCTTCTGGTTCCCTGCCCTTACCCTCCAAATGAAAACTGTTAATTTATGCAATCCTTACCCCTCTTTTCCCACCCGTAATTCTATAGGTTTCGTGGTTGTCATACTGAATTTTGATGTTCTCTCAATGGACACATTCATGTGGGCTAGTACTTGGGGCAAACTTTAGGAATGGTGGATGCAGGCAGTGGAGTTAAACTTTAGGGTCCACCACATAGTCAAGAAGTGTATTAGATAATATCTGTAGGTAGTTATAGAGTTGAAACTTATTATTCCATGGGAGCACTAGCTTTTCAGATGTGCAGTGAGGCTGACTGTACTGGTTTGTCAATTTTGTTAGCTTAGGATGCACTGTACTGTAGGCAGGGCAGCTGCTAACAAGAGAACTTCCCTTGACCTTTAGCCTGGTAGCTGAGGCTTCATACCTGCTAGTGAATCTCTCTGTTGCCGAAAGATTGTTTCCCTGGAACATACGCATTATCTTCCTCTAAATTTCCTATCATTATACTTGGGCCACCTGTTGTGATACTCAGTATCTACTTAGGCTTGGACTCTTGCCATCCCACTTCTTTAAGCTATAGCTGTCGCTGTACAACACCTTTAACTTCCAGACCAAATTGTCTTCCAGAGGGATCCCTGGGTGGCTCAGTGGTTTAGCACCTGCCTTTGGCCCAGAGCGTGATCCTGGAGTCCCAGGATGGGGTCCCACATCAGGCTCCCTGCATGGAGCCTGCTTCTCTCTCTGCCTGTGTCTCTGCCTCTCTCTCTGTGTGTCTCTCATGAATAAATAAATAAAATCTTTAAAAAAATTGTCTTCCAGAATCTAAAGAAGGGCCTCGTGCTTATTTTGCTTCATTAATCCAGCATATTTTCAGGTCTTGGTCCCATCTAGCTTATTTTGTCTTGCAATAAAGCAAGCCATACCCAGCTCTATTCTGAGCTAGAATAGAAGTGTTCATAAACATGGGAAGCTGAAACTATAGTTCCACTATGTAAGTTCAGATGCACTTATAATTGGGTTATGTTTATTTGTTCATATATCTTTCATTCTAGGCAGTGAAGTCTGTAAAGAGAGTTATTCTGTGTCTATAGGATTTGGATATGGAGTAGGCCCTCTATGAATGTTAGTTGAAATGAAAATGAAAAGTATAACTGTGCACATGCCTTCTTAGTGACTTGTGAGTCTCCTCAGAACATCCCCAGTGGTGCTGCCACTGACCTGAGAGGACCATAAAACTTTTTGGGAGGAACAAAACTTCCTTGAGGGTAAATGAGGAATGGATGGAAATTTGCATTCATGGGATGCTTCCTCCAAATTCTTTCCTGTTAGATGTAAGCTCCTCCTGAGGATTTTTGAGAAGTGACAACTGTGGACAAGCTAATTTTATTTAAAAAATTAGACAATAGTCATTTTTAAAAAATACCCACCAGTGATTTTTAAGTTCCAACAATTTGGCCAGGTAGAAATACATTGTTTGTGGGCACTTGTGTTGTGAGGTGACCATCAGCAGAAGATAGCATGGGGATATGGAGTAGAGATCACTCCAAACAACCTCATTTCATCATTCTTTTTAAGTTTTCAACAGGCTTCTTCCTATTCCTGTAGATCAAGGAAATGTTGAGCACAGTGAATGTGAATTTGGCATCTGGCAAAGTCCTTCATGATATTTTCATGGACATGGTAGAGAGAACGGGGCTAAATGAGAAAATTATTAGGTCAATTTCTTTTTTTTTCTTTTTTTTAATTTTTATTTATTTATGATAGTCACAGAGAGAGAGAGAGGCAGAGACACAGGCAGAGGGAGAAGCAGGCTCCATGCACCGGGAGCCTGATGTGGGATTCAATCCCGGGTCTCCAGGATCGCGCCCTGGGCCAAAGGCAGGCGCCAAACCGCTGTGCCACCCAGGGATCCCTTAGGTCAATTTCTAATTGAGTGGCTATACCCCCAAATAAGCTGCTTAAATTACCAATATTATCACCATTTACAGATGAAGAAATAAATTCAGGGAAGTAAAGTGACACTCATGGTCACATAACCAGCATCAGGCTGTTTTCAAAGCATTTTGTATAAATCCAAGGGATTATTACTGACATAGGTTTTTCCTTATTGGACATGATACAAAGTAATCAAAATTTGACTCCTTTCCTCACTTTTGCCTCCTGATGAAATCTGTGACCACCCAGGGCCTGTCTACCTATGAAGATCAATTTGAAAGAGAAAATAGAAGAAAGAAGGAAAACTGAGAGGCTCTTATATAATTGGATTACAAAAAGATTCTAAATGCTAACACTGGGTATGAAGAAGATGAAACTAAGTGGCTGGATAACTGCCTATCAACAGATGCTTTAAGATGATTTAGTTCCTCCTCAATTCACATTAAAATAGAAACAGAACATGTGAAATTGGTGGAGCATCTCATTGGGTAAAATAATCTTTGGATGAACAAATTAACAACATAACCTATATTGCAAGAGTTTTCTTCCCAAGGACCATGTTACCCCAATATTGTGTGACATGCTAGGTGTAAAAAAGAGGGTAAAGACTTCGCTGTGGGGTGTGTGTGTGTGTGTGTGTGTGTGTGCATGTGCATGCATGTGTATGTGTGTGTATGACAGAGATAAAGCATGTATGCATTTGTGTTTATATATTTAATCATATGTGTGGGCCCAGGTCTACACTGTACGCATTTAAGGTATCACTAGTATATGTCCTTATGCAACACTACACAAATAATCTAGGAATCATTTCCCTTTCTCCTTTTTTGGCCTCATGAAGAAGAACTCAGGGCATGTTTGCCTACAAAGATGAGTTCAAAGTAGAAACTGAGAAAAAAAGATAAAGAAAATCAAAGGCTGTTAGATGAATAAATTATAAAAATATTCTAGATGATAATACTGGGATATAAAGAATGTGAAACTAAGTGGCACATGAGGGAAAAAAAAAACAAATGTCATTTTTGTTCTGGCTTTGTTGGTACTTATGTAAATCTTCCATCACTAGCCCCTTAGATAGGCTTGGCTCTTGATGGTTTGCAAAATCTTTTTACACATGTCGTGTTATGGGATTTACAATGTATATTAGGTAAAAATCAGAGATTAAAAAATACTGCCAACATTTAGGTTGGTTCCATTTTACAAAAAATCAAACTGAGAGGCAAAGAGTAGTAGAGTTTTGCCCAAAATCACACATGCTGGAAGGTTTTTTTCTGCCTTCCCTCTCTGCATTACTTTTGTTTTCATTTCTTTACCTTCCAACTCCTCCATTGGCCATTTGTCTTCCTTACATCTTATTTCCCATCTGATTTGGAAAAATCCAAAGCAGAAAATAGATGTGTAAGCTGATATGGCAAAGCAATTTATATTTCCAAACTTTAATCCTGTGTGGAAAAGAATAGGGATATATGACAAATGTGAGTGCAGGGAATGGGGAATGCAAGAGGTGAGGTTTAGGCTAGGGTTGAGATCAATAAGAGAGAAGATCAGGACAAGAATAGAACTTCAATCTGACCATAATTCCCAAGTTTCATAGAAGAAGCATCAGCCCTACTAATCTCTCTTTTAAAAAATACCCACCATTTGCTTCAACGTGGATGGAACTGGAGGGTATTATGCTGAGTGAAGTAAGTCAATCGGAGAAGGACAAACAGTGTATGTTCTCATTCATTTGGGGAATATAAATAATAGTGAAAAGGAATATAAGGGAAGGGAGAAGAAATGTGTGGGAAATATCAGAAAGGGAGACAGAACATAAAGACTCCTAACTCTGGGAAATGAACTAGGGGTGGTGGAAGGGCAGGAGGGCGGGGGGTGGGGGTGAGTGGGTGACGGGCACTGAGGGGGACACTTGACGGGATGAGCACTGGGAGTTATTCTGTATGTTGGTAAATTGAACACCAATAAAAAATTATTTTATTAAAAAAAACCTCTTTTATGGAGGTATGATCGGCATACAAAAATCGGTATGTATTTAATATAAACAGCTTGATGAGTTTGGAGATAATTTTACACCCTTAAAACCATCACCACAATTGATGTTATACACATATCTATCACCTCCAAAAGTTTCCTCCTACCTTCCTTATTAATTATGATTATTTGTGTGTGTGATAAGAACACTTAACATAAAATCTACCCTAGTAGCAAGTTTTTTTAAAGATTTTATTTATTTATTCATGAGACACAGAGAGAGAGAGAGAGAAAGAGAGAGGCAGAGACAGAGGCAGAGGGAGAAGCAGGCTCCATGCAAGGAGCCCGTGGTGGGACTCGATCCCGGGTCTTCAGGATCACACCTGGGCTAAAGGCGGCACCAAACCACTGAGCCACCCGGGCTGCCCTACTCTAGTAGCAAGTTTTAAAGTATACAATATGGTACTATTTACTATAGGCACTGTGATGTAGAGTAGGTCTCTAGGACTTATTCATCTTGCATAATTGAAACTTTGTTCCCTTTGACCAACATCTCTTATTCCCCCCTCCCTACCTCCCACCCCCTGGCAGCCACGATTCTACCTTCTGCTTCTATGAGTTTTACTATTTCAGATTCCTCATTATAAGTAGTATCATGTAGTATTTGTCTTTCTGTGCCTGGCTTGTTTCACTTAGCATAATGCTCTCCAGGTCCATCTATATTGCTACAAATGGCAGGATTTCCTGCCAATATATTGCTATATTGCTATAAATGGCAGGATTTTTGGATATATATATTGCATTTTCTTGATCTATTCATCCATTGGTGAACATTTAGGTTGGTTCCAAGTCTTGGCTATTGTTAATAATGCTTCAGTGAACATGTAAGTACAGTTTTCTCTTCAAGATCCTAATTATAATTCCTTTGAGTGTACAACCAGAAATGAGACTGCTGGATCTTATGTCTATGAGTCTTTTGACAGGCTGGTTACCAAAGCATACAGAAACCTGCTCTCAGTAAGTAACACAAACCATCACATTAACAATTGTTTAGTAGTGTCCTGATAAAAAAATCTCAGGTAAAATAAATTCTGTAAGTTCCTTCACTTCAGGTTTCAGTAGACCACACTGGATCTACAGAATGGATTTCCTAACCCCAAACTCTTACAGTACAACTGGAGGCCATCTTCGGTTTGGCAGAGAACATCTTCCTGAAAACAAGCATACCTTCACACTGTGCAGAGAAACCTGGTGCCAGCATACCTCCAAATAGCTTTTGTAATGTAAACTCAAGTCTGGGAAGAAGACAGATGAAAAGCAGTTGGGATTTCCAGACTGGAAGAGGTGGGCATTTTGGCTCTCTGAAATGCCACTGCCTACGCAACAACAAAAAATAGAAAACGAGGACCAAGGAAGGAAGAAATATGCTACCAAAGGGGTTGATATTATGCTGTGATTTAAATTCAGATTGGATTTTGAGTTTCTTGACAGCCATGACAAAAATGAAAAATGACCTGAACCACCCTTCCTGTCCCTGATAATGTGACTAGGGCTGAAGTTACCCAAACAGTTATTATATCACTTCTTTGAAATGTTAAAAAAAATCAGACTTTTCTTTTGCTGTTTATTGTATCTACCTCTGATTTAACCTCTAATCTCCTGTCATCTTTTTGTGAGTATTTTTCTTCTATTAAAAATAGGTAACTAGGATTTTGATGGACCAAATGCTTTTAAAAAATACATTGATATGGCTAATTTAATTCATCTATCTCTGTCATTCATTGGGGTGGAATTTATTTATAGAAACAGTAAGATAAGGTTGTTCTTGTATCAGTGATTTACTCGTGTAGATATGAAAACACAACATGCATGTTACTTGCAGAGCAATTCTACCCTAAGGGACTAATTCTTTTTTTTTTTTAATATTTTATTTATTATTTATTTATTTAAGTCACAGACAGAGAGAGAGGGGCAGAGACACAGGCAGAGAGAGAAGCAGGCTCCATGCACCAGGAGCCCGATGTGGGATTCGATCCCGGGTCTCCAGGATCACGCCCTGGGCCAAAGGCAGGCGCCAAACCGCTGCGCCACCCAGGGATCCCATAAGGGACTAATTCTTGTAAGGCTTATTAGTCTGATGATGTTTCTCCATGTTGGCAACTCTAACAGCTATGCTATTTGTAATCTCTGTGTACCCTTTGCTATGTAAAGGCTAATGCTCCAGAAACTGTACATTTCACTCTGTTCTCTCTGCAGTTTGAATAAGCTGCCAACAAGTGGAAGGTGTGTTTTGGTTATGGTATCATGTCATGAAGAGCTCAGCATGATAAACAGAATTAAAGAGAATTATCATGATTTTTCACTAATTTACATTTTTTCCATAGAGAGAGAACACTTTGCTAAATCAACTGTGCATAAATAGTAACTAGTATTGGCATAAATATTAAATATAAACAGGATATAATTTAAAGCAAGATTTAGAGAACTACAAACACCTGGGTACAATTAGGCCTCTTACTCATCTTTGTTACAAATTGTAATTTTTTTACTTGTTTTGCATCAGGTTTTAGTGAGAAAAATATTTAACTCTCTTTTACCTAAGTGCAGCGTGTGAAAAGGCTCTGGCCTTGTATTCAGCATTCTGACTGTTGGAGTGAAAGTTATAGCATTCTTCTGGGGTCAGAGATGGCCCCCTGCAATTGAGTGGAACGTTAAGATAATTCTCCTTGATTCTGTGAATATATCATAGACTGCTATTGAATTAATTCCTCCAAGTTTTCCTCTTTACAGAGATCTTCTTCCTTATAGGCTGCTGTGCAAAAATTAGCATAGAAATTCCATAGTGGAGCAGCTGTGGCCCAGTGGTTTAGCGCCCCCTTGGGACTGGGGCGTGATCCTGGGGCCCCGGAATCGAGTCCCGCATGGTTCTCCCTGCATGGAGCCTGCTTCTCCCTCTGCCTGTGTCTGACTCTCTCTCTCTGTCTGTCTATCATGAATAAATAAATAAATAATCTTTAAAAAAAAAAGAAATTCCATAGTCATTGTGGAGTGTCCTATAGCTTAGGCCCTTTTTTTTTCCCCAAAGATTTTATTTATTTATACATGAGAGATGCAGAGAGAGAGAATGAGAGAGAGAGAGGCAGAGACCCAGGCAGAGGGAGAAGCAGGCTCCATGCAGGGAGCCCGATGTGGGACTCGATCCGAGACTCCAGGATCACACCCCGGGGCAAAGGCAGGCGCTAAACTGCTGAGCCACCCAGGGATCCCCTAGCTCAGGCCTTTTACTACACTTTAATCCTGTACACTTTCATCTAGTGTTACGGATTTAAATATTACCTCTGTGTATGCATGTAATTTATAACTCTATTCCAACTGTTTACCTGATTTTTTCCCACCTAAATGTATCATAAGTATTTCAAACATTATATCCCTATTTGAACTCTTGATTACCACCATCTCAATCCTCCCCAGTAAGTGGTACCACTATCAACCCAATTGTTTAAGATTTCATTTATTTATTCATGAGAGACACACAGAGAGAAGCAGACACACAGGCAGAGGGAGAAGCTGGCTCCATGCAGGGAGCCGGATGCGGGACCCCATCCCGGGTCTCCAAGATCAGGCCCTGGACCGGAGGTGGCATTAAAGCGCTGAGCCACCCGGCCTGCCCTCAACCTAATTGTTTAAACCCCAAACCTAGGAATCATCCTTGATCCCTGCCTTTTCCTCATCATCCACAGAAAATGTGTCTTAATCTATCTCTAAAATATATCTTTAGTGCACCTACTTCTCTTTGTATCCAATGCTGCCACCCTGGTCCCAGCCACCATATGTGTTACTTGGACCATGGCAACAGCTTCTGGCTGGAGCTCATGTCTCCTCCCTTGCTCCCTTAAATTCCATTCTTCATAGGCAGCCAGAATTATCCCTTAAAAAATAAACCAGTCCATTTATATCCTCTTATGAAACCATTTAAAGGTTTTCCATAACATTTAGTATAAAATTCCATCTTCTTTCCACGACCTATAAGGTTTACCTGGTCTAGTTCCTGCCTAACTTGCCACCCGTCTCCTTCATGGAACTGCCACCTATCTGGATCTTTGTTGTTTGTTACACAAAGTTCATTCTAGTCTCAAGACTACATTGCAATTGCTATTCTCTTTGCCTGAAACTCTTTCCCAGACTCTTTGAGTGCCTGTCTCCTTGCTATGCTTCAGATTTTGGCTCAGATATCTGTTCTTAGAGTAGTCTTCCTTGACAGCTCTAAAATAGCCTCACACCCTTCACTCTATCACATCCTCCAGTTTTCTTTCTTTCATATCAACTATCACAACTTTTATTTACTTTGTCTTATCACAAATCTTATTTACTTATTTCTGGTATGTCTATCCATTATTAGAATGTAAGCTCCTGGAGGACAAGGATCTTATCTATATCGACAGGTCTGTATTCCAGAATCTTAAGCTCTACCAAGAACTCATGCATACTTAATAAATATGAAACATGCAAACTAAGAATAGTCTATCACCAGTAGTATGAATACAAGATTCTTTTTTAAAGATCAATATGGGAGTATTATGGCCTTTCAAAAGAGTAAAATTTCTTTATCTCTTCAAGCATTTCTTTGGGATACATATAATTAAAATATGCTGAGTAAGATATTTTCTGTTGTATCTGTGGCTGAAGGACCAACTCTGCCAAAAATAGCTTCTGAGCAACCCTATGATCTAAATAGGGCCACATTGCCCTCTTTGCACACATTCCATAGGACTAAGAAATCATTTGCATATATAAGCAGAAAGGGAGACCCAGAGGAGGGAGGGGTAGTTGGCAGAGGGCAACCTCTTTCTCACTGCAAATTCTCCTGGGAAAGCCTAGCTGGCACCTGCTTAGGAGGGAAGGCTCTGAGATTAAAATTTGCAATTGACTGAATTAGCCTGCAATGGAATTTTTCCTGCTGCAAGTGACCTAAATGCTGTGAGAACTGCCTGAGATGTCATTAGGAAACAAGGACATAGTTGAAGGCAGTGATGAGGCTGGGAGGGGCATGGTGGTGATAGCATGGACTTCTTGTTTATTATAACTCATTACCTTCTGACTTATCAATAAAGACATTATAATAACAAAGCTCACATTTCCTTGATCAGCACTAAAATGATAAAGACTACATGGTTTTTACTACATGGTTTCTTTAAAAATATCTATGTCCATTCCCCATCCATCTTCCTTCTGGTAGCTATAAGTTTCTTAAGTGATGGGGATTAAGGAGTACACTTGTGATGAGCACTGGGTAATGTCAGGAAGTATCGAGTCACAATATTGCACACCTGAAACTAATATTACATTGTATGTTTACTAACGAATTTAAACAAGAACTTAAACCTATGCCCTTTATATGTTTTGGATACTAATCCTTAATCAGATACGTCATTTGCAAAGATTTTCTCCTATTCCAGAGGTTGCCTTTTAGTTTTGTTGATTGTTTACTTTGCTATGCTGAAGCTTTTTATCTTGGTGGAGTTAAAGGAGAATATTTTCTTTTTGTCACTGCTTCTAGTGACTATTGATTGTCCTGAATACAACTGACATTATGCTGAAATGAATTAGATACAGACTTGCTCAAATGGCATGCATTTCAGTTAATTATGAAAGTTTGAGAGTTGACAAGTTTTACAAATTTGATGTTTAACAAGTTCTGTTAGCCCTTTTCATAAATATATTGATTTCTGAAAAAATATTTTTAGTAACTATATTTAGTTTTAAAAAATACATATTGATCAGAAGTGCAAATTAAAACTCTACTTATTAAATTAATAGTACTTATGATAATTAAAAATGGATTCACCTCTCAAACGAATGGATTCATCTCTCCACAAGTCTTTTTTTTTTTTAAAGATTTTATTTATCCAAGTTTATTTTTGCTTTTGTTTCCCTTGCCTCAGGAGATGTATCTAGTAAGAAGTTGCTATGGCCAATGTCAAAGATTTTAGGTTTCTTGTCTCACATTTAGGTTTTTCATTCATTTTGAATTTATTTTTGTGTCTGATGTAAGAAAGAGGTCCAGTTCCATTCTTTTGCATGTGGCTGTCCAGTTTTCACAGCACCATTTGTTGAAAAGACTATCTTTTTTTTCCCATTGGATATTCTTCCCTGCTTTGTTGAAAATTAGCTGACCATATAGTTGTGGGTTCATTTCTGGGTTTCCTATTCTGTTCCATTGATGTATGTGTCTATTTTTGTACCAGTGCCATACTGTCTTGATCACTATAGCTCTGCGATATAACTTGAAGTCCAGAATTGTGATGCCCCACTTTTGCTTTTCTTTTTTTAAGATTGCTTTGGCTATTCAGGGTCTTTTATGGCTCAATACAAATTTTAGCTAGCTCTGTGAAAAATGCTGGTGGTATTTTGATAGTTTTCAGAGTACAGGTCTTTTACCTCTTTGTCAGGTTTATTCTTAGGTATCTTATGGCTTTTGGTGTGATTGTAAATGGGATTGATTCCTTGATTTCTCTCTCTGCTGCTTCTTTATTGGTGTATGAAAATGCAACAGATTTCTGTATGTTGATTTTGTGTCCTGAGGTTTTACTGATAAGGCATTAATGTCCAAAATATATAAAAACTTATTAAAGTCAACATTCAAAAAAACATATAACCCAGTTAAAAAATGGGCTGAAAACATGAATAGATATTTTTCCAAAGAAGACATACAGACAGCCAAGAGACACATGAAAAGATGTTCAACATCACTTATCATCAGGGAAAAACAAATCAAAACTACAATGAGAAAAAAAAAACTACAATGAGATATAATTTTACACCATTCAGAATGGCTAAGATTATCAACTCAGGAAACAACAGGTGTTGGCAAGGATGCAGAGAAAGGGTCACCCTCTTACACTGCTGGTGGGAATGCAAACTGGTGCAGCCACTCTGGGAAACAGTATGAAGCTTTCTCAGAAACTTAAAAATAGAATTACCCTATGATCAAGCAATTTCACTACTAGGTATTTACTCAAAGAATACAAAAATGCTGATTTGAAGGGATAAATGCACCCCCGTGTTTATAGCAGCATGATCAACAATAGCCAAATTATGGAAAGAGACCAAATGTCTATTGACTGATGAATCGATAAATAAGTGGTATATACATACAATGGAATATTACTCAGCTACAAAAAGAATGAAATCTTGCCATTTGCAATGACATGGATGGAGCTAGAGAGTATTATGCTAAGCAAAATAAATCAGTCAGAGAAAGACAAATACCATATGATTTCATTATGTGGAATTTAAGAAACAAACAAAAAGTGAGCATAGGTGAAAAAAGAGAGGCCAGCCAAGAAACAAACTTTTAACTATGGAGAGCAAACTGATGGTTACCAGAGGGGAGGTGTGCAGGGGATGGGTTAAATAGGTGATAGGTATTAAGGAGTGCACTTGTGATGAGCACTGAGTGTTGTATGGAAGTGTTGAATCACTAAATTCTATACCTGAAACTAATATCACATTGTATGTTGACTAACTAGAATTTAAATGAAAACTTGGAAGAAAAAAAGATGCTAAAAATTGATGCCAAGTTACAAAATGAATATAAGAATATAACTAGAATGAATATAGAATAAAACTAGACAAAAGGTATAGGTTAGGTAAAAATGGAGGTTGAGTAGATGTCCTTTTTTTAATCCAAAAGTCCTTAATACACTAGAAAGATAGCTCAGTGGCTAGATGAAGTTAAGATTTACTTTTGGCACAGAGTCTGATGTGAGTTTAGTTGTGCTCATATGTCTTGTTCCCTCTGGAACATGTGGGCTTCTATATTACCAAGGCAGAAGAAGAGAGAACTTTGAACCCTTATGTTAGCCCTACTTGAGCCATAAAATCTAAAGTTTTTTCCTAGGGCAGCCCCAGTGGCCCAGCGGTTTAGCGCTGCCTTCAGCCTGGGGTGTGATCCTGGAAACCAGGGATTGAGTCCCACGTCAGGCTCCCTGCATGGAGCCTGCTTCTCCCTCTGCCTGTGTCTCTGCCTCTCTCTCTCTCTCTCTCTCTCTCTCTGTGTCTGTCATGAACAAATAAATAAAATCTTTAAAAAAATAAAGTTTTTTTCCTAAAAATAAAAAAGTGAAATTGGTTAAGTGTGATTTTAAAAGTAAGAAAAACACAGATGAGGGCAGCCCCGGTGGCGCAGCGGTTTAGCGCCGCCTGCAGCCCGGGGCGTGATCCTGGAGACCCGGGATCGAGTCCCACATCGGGCTCCCTGCATGGAGCCTGCTTCTCCCTCTGCCTGTGTCTCTGCCTCTCTCTCTAGCTGTGTCTCTATGAATAAATAAATAAAATCTTAAAAAAAAAAAAAGAAAAACACAGATGATATTGGAAATGATAAATGAGGCATAACCCAGAAGATGTTTTATTAAATAATACTATATTAAACATCTGCTAGGAATTTTGTAAATTTTTTCAAGAAGGGATAGAAAATCTAAATAGAAATAATTCCTGAATTACTGATAGAATTTCTGAATTAATCTTATATAAGAATAACTAATAGCTATAGATAAATTGGAAACATATGCAAAAGTTTATCCCTAAAAAATAATAATAGGTCCAAGTAATTTTATAGGTAACTTGTATCAAATCTTCAAGAAACAGATAATCTCTATGTTATATAAAAGGTTCTAGAGGATAGAGAAATATGGAATGCCATCCAACTTATTTTCCAAAGCTGTCACAATAATGACACAAAAACTAATCAAGGATAACACAAAAAAGGAACTGTAGACTAATTTTATGTATAATAATAGCATAATCTCATTGAGTACATACTATCATGCCAGACTTAGTTCAAAGTCTTTTAAGCACTATGCTGTCTCCCAAAATAATGGAGAAATTCCACTTCCAGTAATGGTGGAATAGGTTGTTCCATATTAACCCTCCCATTAAGGATAATTACCACTGAGAATGGCTTGAGAAGCTGAACAAAATATTTTAAAACACTTCTTAAATTCATCAGGGAGCTGCTAAGAAAAGATTTCCAGGGCCAACATCCCAGAGAAAATGGAAGTCAATAAGAGGAGTCTGGCATTTGGTGGGGCTTCACCATTCTAGGAAATAGCTGATTCTGAAAACCTGTGTATAAGAGACTAAGAAGTTGGCCTGAGCTTTTGCCAGACTCGTGGAAATCAATAAATCAAGAGTTTAATAGATATGTGTAAGAACTGATTTAAGTATAGCTGAAGAGAAAACTAGTGAACAGGAAGATAATTGTAAAGAACAATTTTTAGACTAAAGGACAAAGGGACAAAATGATAGAAAATACAGAAATGAAGGTTAGAAAGTATGGCATAGTGTGAAAAATATCTAACGTATCTGGGATTAGAATTTCAGAAGGAGGGAAAAGAGAGAAGCAATGTTTGATGAGATAATAGCTGAGATTTTCTAAAATTGATGCAACATGTTAAGCCAAAGATTCAGGAGTTTCTCCCACACACATCATAGTTAAGCTTCTGAAAACCAAAGACAAAGCAAAAATCTTAAAAGCAGCCAGAAGAAGAAAAGATATATTCTCTTCAAAGGAGAAACCGTAATGATAATGACTTTTCGTAAAAATAACAGAAGCCAGAAGCAAACAAAATGACATACTGAAAGTAATTAAATAAAATAACTGCCAATTTGGAGCTCTGTATTCATGAGGTTATCTTTTGTAAATAAAGGCAAAACAAAGACTTTCAAATAAAAAATGCTTTAGAGAATTCATCACCAACAGGCTGACACTAAAGGAAAAACCTTAAAGAGCATTCTTCAGGCAGCAGGAACATTACCCAAGAGGAAGCCAATAGATTTACAGAGCAATGGAAAAGTAATTATTACTATATAGAAAAATCTAAATAAATGTTGATTATGTTAAACAGAAACCATGTCATATAAATATAAATATTATATGTATACCTCACCATAAATAGCTCAAGTGACAGGAGAGAGTTAATGAGATTAAAGTGTTTTAAGGCCCCATATAGCCAGCCCTGTACTACTTCATAATTCACTCTGAAAATTCAGCCATACATTTGCATTCCCTAAATTAATTACTAAAAGAATAAGCAGATAAAAACATCTAAGTATATAGAACATGTATATGGTTAACATGCTTGGCCAATTGACATTTAACAATGGTGAAATGTACTTTTTTTCAACTGCACATGGAATATCTACCAAAATTGAGCATATATTGGACCATAAATGAAGTTTCAAAGAATTCAAATCATGCAGAATAAATTGTCTAACCATAGTAGAATTGAGCTAGAAATCGATAACAAAAAGATAACTGGAAAATCCCCACATATTTGGGAATTCAGCGACATATTGCTAAATAACCAATGGATCAGAAATGGAATCATAGTGGAAATTAACAAATACTTAGAAAGGCAAGGAAAATGAAATATAAAACTGTAATGGAAAGGAAAAAGGCAAACTGTCATTATGTACATTTCTAATTATAAAATCCAAGAAAATCAACCTGAAGACTATTGGAACTAATAAGCACTGAAAGAAATGACTTATGACCACATAAAACTCAATAGCTTTTTTATATGCTAGCAAAAGCTAATTGGAAGATATCATGGTAAAAATATTCCACATCACAATAGCAAGAAATCCTATCAATACCTAGAAAGAAATCTAACAAGAAACATTATACCTTACTGATAATGGATAGAAAGACATGAATAAATGGAAAAGCCTGAATGGGATGTAGTGTAGAGTTCAGAATACTGACTCTGGCTCCGGGAATCTGGAGCTTATACTGCTCAAGTTCAAATCCTGGATCTGTGACTTCCTAGCAGTCAGGCCTTAGCCAAGTTACTTAACCTCTTTTTGCCTTAGTTTCCTTTACCTGTAAAGGAGTGATAATTATGATAGTTTGTACCTTATATAGGAAGTACTAAATGAGATACTGTTCCACAAGTAATGTATGGAAAGCTATGACCTGTACCCTGCTGTCCTGACCCCTTTATTACCTTTTAACATGCTATGCCATTTACTTATTTCTTATATTTTTGCTTATTGCCTGCCTATTTCTGCGAAAATATATGCCCACTGAGGGCAAGAATCTATTATTATTTTTCAATTTTTAGAAATTTCTGTATTTTTTTGCAAATATATCCCAGATGCATAGAAAATTACCTGGCAAATAACAAGCACTATTCTTAAAGTGTCAATTCTCTAGAAATTATAAATGTAATTCAATCCCAATAGCTATCCCAGTGAGATATTTTATAGAGCTTGAGAAGCTGACTCTAAAATTCCTTAGAAAGAGAAATTAGGCAACAACAGCCAAGAAAAATTGTACAAAGAACATGGGGGAAGGGCTTGTCTTACTAATAATTAGCACAGGGCAGCCCTGGTGGCCCAGCGGTTTAGCGCCACCTTCTGCCTGAGGTGTGATCCTGGAGACCCTGGATCGAGTCCCATGTCAGGCTCCCTGCATGGAGCCTGCTTTTCCCTCTGCCTGTGTCTCTGCCTCTCTCTCTGTGTGTGTCTGTCATGAATAAAATAAATAAAATCTTTAAAAAAAACTAATAATTAGCACAACGAGTTATTGGCATGAGAATAGACAAAAAGATCAGCGAAATTTTCCCTGTGTGTGTGTGTAAAAATGGAATTTCATATAAGTGGGGGAAGAATAAACCCTTCCATACATAATGTGGAGGTAATTGGCTGTTAGTTATTTATCTATGAGATCACTCCCACACACTACAAGCTTAAAAGCAATTCTCAATGGTTTAAATAGCTTTTGTGTTTGATCATCTACTATCATGTTTTTTAAATTAAATCAATATTTTCTCATTACTGCTTACAACGATTTGAAGGTAGTTATGTATGAGCTCTGTACATATATTAAGCTGGACCCCAAATCAAAAGAGCCCTGGTTTAAACTCTTGCAGCTGCTACTAATTTTCTTTGTGTCCTTGAGCAAATCACTTCCCCTTTCAGTGCTCAGTTCCATTGTCTACAAAGTGAGAACATTTTATTAGATTAATTGATGCAGATCCAGACAGGTTCAACTATAATCTCTTGAGTTCCTGCAACTGTTTGGTGATATTAATTAATTCTCACAACTCCATTTTCTCCCTGTTTAGTTGAGGAAAGTAGGGGTGGTAAGAACATTTAGCCAACTTTGGGACCTACTGGGTTAAGGCACTGAAGGCAAAATATTGATGAATTAATTATTATATTTGGTACCATTATATCATTATGACATATAAAGTATTTATAATATTACATACTATTATTATTATCAATAGAATTTTCCATCAGCTTCCCCATGAATGGGTATGAAGGCTGGGAGGCTGTGTCACAGGCACCTTGCCTGCAGAGAACCAAGTAACCCAGAGGTTATCACACATTAAGGAGTTTGCCTCCTTCCTTGCCAGAGGGTGCCATATTTGGAAGAGCCTAACTTATTGGTGCTGCATCCTCCATTAGCACTTTCACAAGGTGCTTTAGCACACATTTGAGGCTTCCTGGGTTGAAAAGCCAACACAAGCAATTTGCAAAGATGTATCTCCTGGGATTTACAAAAGTACTTACAAATAAATCTCTTCTCTCTTATCCCCTAACTAGTGGGTCAGGTAGCTTTGTTTCACTTCTGTGTAGGATCTGCGCTGCACAGGGGTTAAGAGTCCAGCTGTAGAGTTGGTAGTGTCAGTGGACAAGGCTGGACCTACTCTGGAGCTAGTGAGGAAGCCAAGCTCTGACTGGAGTTCCAGGCCAAGGTGTGGCTCAGGAGCCAGTGCAAATCTGGAACTCACCTCTCACCTTTGCAACCAGCTTCCTGCCTTTCCCAACACAGAGGCTGGAGAAGCAGAGGTAAGTGACCATCATCTGGGTAAATTAGCTCATTACCAGTAAAATTTGCCTTGCTCAGTGTAAATTTTTGTGGGTTGTCACAGAAAAAGATGCAATTAGGGTGAAAGCCTACCTCTGGCTGCCAGGTAGGAGAAGAGTGTGAACAAGGGGTCTGCAGAGGCCAATCAGGCTCAGTTTACAAATGGGAGCTGAAAGTGCCTTGTCTGTTGGTCGAATTTATTTATAAGCCATATATTTTTGGACATGGGTAGAGGCAGCTTACAAAAAAGACACAATGATGCATAAACTATTTAGTTTAGTAAAAGTTAAAGTAAATAGCATTTGTTATTTCAGTATTTCCTCATCAAAGTCTCACCAGAACAATAATTCTGGAGCGCATTCAGAGTGGATGGATCAGTCCAATTACTAAACTACTGTAATTAAGGCTGAGCAAGAGGGATTTGCTATTACAAGGATAAGGTGCAGGAAAAAGAGAAAGGGCAATTGTTGATCTGTAGCGGGAGGTATTCATTACCCCAGTGAGGGCCAGGTTTGCTGAAGAAAGAAGCCTATCTATAAAGGTTTTGGTCTAAATGTTAATAGCATGGATACCACAAAAGCTTTATCAAGGATACTTTCATCAAAAGATAGATAAATTATGGAAAGTGAGAAAAAAGAGAGGCAGTTGGAGAAGGACATGAATGTATTTCAAGAAGAGATTTTGGACGATTTATTTATTTTTTAAGATTTTATTTATTTATTCATAGAGACACAGCTAGAGAGAGAGGCAGAGACACAGGCAGAGGGAGAAGCAGGCTCCATGCAGGGAGCCCCACATGGGACTCGATCCCGGGTCTCCAGGATCATGCCCTGGGCTAAAGGCAGCACTAAACCACTAAGCCACTGGGGCTGCCCCAGATTTTGGATGATTTAGAACAAGTTTGCTGGTTAAGTAAACAGAAAAGTAATGGTTAATAATCACCTAGTTATAACTACATATCAGACACTGTTCCAAATATTTTTTAAGATTTTATTTACTTATGAGAGAGAGAGAGAGAGAGAGAGGCAGAGACACAGGCAGAGGGAGAAGCAGGCTCCACACAGGAGCCCAATGTGGGACTCAATCCCAGGGCTCCAGGATTGCGCCCTGGGCCAAAGGCAGGCGCCAAACCACTGAGCCACCCAGGGATCCCCTGTTCCAAATATTTTACAGGTATTAACTCATATTTATGCTCACACTAATCTTATGTGGTAGATACTAGTATTATCACTCCCATTTTATAGTTGAAGAAACTATAGACAAAGAGAGGTTAAATAATTTTTCAAGGCCAAAATGCTAGTAAGTGTTGGAACCAAAACTTGATACCAGAAAGTCTGGTTCCAGACCCCATTCTCTCAATCAGGGGCATTCAAAGTGTGGTTCCTGAACCCACGGCATCATGAGCACTTTGGAACTTATTTAAAATGCAAACTCTGAAGCCACCTCCAACCCCCACAGACCAGCTGAGTCAGTAACCTCATTGGAGATCAACAATTTGGTCTAATCTAAGTTACCTCTCTTTCTCTCTGCATTTGTGTCTGGTAAAAATGTCAACACCGTGTGAACATAGAAAATAGAAGTCTCGATCCTATAATCCCACTTGCCAGAAATTATATATTAGTTTTTGATTGCTGCTATAAGAAATTACCACAGGGATCCCTGGGTGGCTCAGTGGTTTAGCACCTACCTTCAGCCCAGGGCGTGATCCTGGAGTCCCGGGATCGAGTCCCACATCAGGCTCCCTGCATGGAGCCTGCTTCTCTCTCTGCCTGTGTCTCTGTCTCTGTCTCTCATGAATAAATAAATAGAATCTTTAAAAAAATTTTTTATTGGCGTTCAATTTGCCAACATATAGCATAACACCCAGTGCTCATCCCACCAAGTGCCCCCCTCAGTGCCCATCAGTGAGGGTGACAAAACATGAGAGACACCTAACTCTGGGAAATGGGGTGACTAGGTAATAAATATAATCTATATAAAAAAAGAAATCACCACAAATTTAGTGGCTTAAAACAGGATACATTTATTATCCTACAGTTCTAAATATCAGAAATCTGCTACAGGTCTTATTAGGCTAAAATCAAGTTGTTGGCAGGTTGCAGTCCCTTCTGAAGGCTCTAGGGAAGAATCTTCTTGTAAACTCATTCAGGTGTTGACAGAATTCAGTGACCTGGCAATCCTGAGGTCCTCTTTGCATCACTGACTGTCTTCCAGGGGCTGTCCTTAGCTCCTGGAAGTGTCTTTCTGGTCCTCTCGCATGGCTTTGTACTTCTCAGAACTAGCAAAGGGTTGTCAAGGACTTCTCACACTGCCATCTCTTTGATTCATCTGGGGTTTTTCCACTTTTAAGGACACGTGTTTAGATTGGGTTTACCCAGATAAACCAGCATGATCTCCCTATTTGAAGGGCCACAGCCTTCATCACATCTGCAAAGTCATTTTTGCCATGTAAGGTAACATATTTACAGATACCAGGGATAAGGTGTGAATGTTTTTGAGAGACACATGTGTTTCTAGTAGATATGAATGTGCATGCATGTGTGCATGTCTATGTTTGCCCTATATATTTTATCTCTTTTGTTTTTAAGTAAACAAAGATTTTTACCAAACATTTTGTTGTGCACGTGGCTTTTTGTTCACTTAACAGTATATCATATACTTCTTTCCAAATCATTACATACGGTCCTGCCTCATTCTTTTGAATGACTGCCTAGTGATCCAGGAGACGGTTTCACCACCATTTCTATTAACCTATTATCATTAATAGACACATGAACTATTTCTATGCTTTTAAATGCAGAGGTAGTGATCATAATTGTACAATTCTACATGTTTGTTTTCTTTTTTTTTAATTTTTATGATAGTCAGAGAGAGAGAGAGAGAGGCAGAGACACAGGCAGAGGGAGAAGCAGGCTCCATGCACCGGGAGCCAGATGTGGGATTCGATCCTGGGTCTCCAGGATCGCGCCCTGGGCCAAAGGCAGGCGCCAAACCGCTGCGCCACCCAGGGATCCCCATGTTTGTTTTCTTAAAGTCTGTCCTCCACATAGCAAACAGGTTATGATCATTATATAATATAAGCTTAATGAATACCTTTCAATGTCTTCCCATCTCACTTAGCTAGAATTTAACTTCTTTACCATGGTCTATCAGGGCCTTCAGGATATGGCTACCTGTCACCTCCATGACCATCATTTTTCCTATTGCTCACTCCACTCCAGCCACAATGGCATTTTCTTAAACATACCAAGCCACTTTCTGCTTCAGAACCTCTGAATTTTCTGTGTGGCTCACTCCCTGACTTGCTTCAGGTCTCTCTGACATGTCATCTTATTAGAGAAGCGTTCCCTAGCTGTCCACCCAACAAACAATGATATCGCTCCAGTCCTCCTATTATGTTTTCTCTTTCATTTGTTATATATTATTTCATACATGTGAAATGCATACAAAATAAAGCATGCCATGTATATTTAGGTTATGAATGATTATGAACAAGGCAACAAAATGAACACAGCTATACTTTATTTTCTTTCAGAGCACTGATTACCATCTGACAGTTTTTGTAGTCTTACTCTCTACTGGAATATAAGAACCCTGTAAAGGATGCCTGGGTGGCTCAGCGGTTGAGCATCTGCCTTTGGCTCAGGGTGTGATCCCAGATTCCTGGGATGAGGTCCCACATCGGGCTCCTTGCATGAAGCCTGCTTCTCCTCCCTCTGCCTGTGTCTCTGCCTCTCTTTCTGTGTCTCTCATAAATAAATAAATAAATAAATAAATAAATAAATAAATAAATAATCTTTTTAAAAAAAGGAACCCTGTAAGACTGTAGCTTTAAGTTGTTTACTGCTATCTCTTCAGTGTTCAGCTCAGTATCTGGCACACAGTAGGTGTTTATTTGTTGGACAAATACATTTGTGAAGATGAATTACTAGAAGTGTAATTTCCAGATCAAAGGAATTTCAAATTACCTTTTAAAAGGCCACACTACTATACACTCCCACCAACAGTATATTGTTTCCATTTTAATGACTTTTTATGTGAGATACTGTTTTTGAAATATGTAGGTTGTTAGTTATAAATAAAAATGAATCATAGGACTCTGGCAGTAAAGAATAACTTTTTTTCTTACAGAGGATGTGCTGAAAGCTTGACAATGGAGGAGTTTATCTTCAGCTTGCTTTCCACAATTTTGGAATAGAAGGGCTTCTCTCTCACAATGTTTTTCAGCTGGAAGAAAACGTAGAGAGCAAGGCAAGAGAGTAAATTTCTGTGAAATAAAAGATTAGAGGTTAAATGCAGTCAGATAAAATGTTTTCTTCTCATGAAAGTCTTCTCAGACTAGTCTGTATAATATCATAACTCCCATCCTATTAGTTTTTTTATTTATCAGTTGTATTGAGGCTTTATTTACATAGAAATTCATACATTTTAAGTATTTTAAATGGTATATGGCCCTGAGGTACTTCTCTGGATAATTAGAAGATTGTTTCCTACCAGGAGGACACCCTGGATTTGGTGATTAACAATTAGCACTTTAATGTGAGGAGCTTGATGTAGGCAAGACAACTGGACTAGGAGATAGAAGGCCTGGTCTAGTTGCCATTAACTCCTGAATTCACAGACTACTTAGATATTTAAATCTGTATGACATATAACTGTGATATGAAGCAAAAAGAGCGTAAAATTTTCTAGAATATTCTTAGAAAAGTTCAGATGACAGAGAGATTAACTCCAGCTACTGGAATCAAGGGAAATTCCATGGAGGTGGTGGCATCTGAACTGGCACTTTGTGATTCTGGCAATCTGAATGTTTGGAAATACAGAAACAATCCAGGCAGAAACAGAGGACAGAAAGTTTGGTATATGTATAGGGAGCATTGGGTAATTGTTTTCTGAAATGTGGATTATATTGAGTAAAGAATCTGAGATGAATATGGAAAGATTAGTTAGAATAAGATCATGGAATGGATAACATTTTCCTTTAAAACTCCAACCGTGTATGATCCTACTCTTCCTTCCTTTGGCTTCTCTTGCTTGGTTGAATCATGTTGGTCTCTTCAAAACTAACTTGGCTAAATACTCAAAGAAGCCAGTAAAGAAACTGTCAAAATGCAAATGGGCACATGAAAAAATGTTCAACATCGTTATCCATTAGGGAAATGAAAATTGAAAACACAATGAAATGTCACTACACGTGGTATAGCTAAAATAAAAGACAGTGACAACACCAAATGCTGGTGAGGATGCAGACAAACTGGTGGAATGTAAAATGGTACAGCCATTCCAGAAAACATTTTGGCAGTTTCTTAATTAAAAAAAACTAAACACACAACTATAATCCAACTCAGCAATTGCATCTCTGGGCATTTATCCCAGAACAATAAAAACTTATATTCACACAAAAATCTATTCAAGAATGTTTATAGCTAAATATTGGGGGGAAACATTCATGTGTCCTTCAGTGGCTAAATGGCTAAATAATCTATGGCACACCCATATCATGAAATACAGCAAGCAATAAAAAATAATACACTTCTGATACATGCAAAAACTTAGATGTATCTCAGGGGCATTATGTTGAGTGAAAAAAATGAATCTCAAGTGGTTACACAGTGGATTATTCCATGTGTATAACATTTTCAAAATGAGAAAATTTGAGAGATGAACAATTGTTGGTTTCCAGGGACAGAAATAGGGATAAGAATGTGGGAGCAAAGTAAGCAAGGTTATAAAAGGGGAACATGAGGGATCTGTGTGGTGATAGAACTATTCAGGATCATGACTATCATTTTAGTCACACACACATATACACAAATGAGTACAGATAAAACAGGAAATCTGAATAAGATTGGTGGATTGTATCAATGTCAGTATCCTGGTTGTGATGTTATACTATAGTTTGGTAAAAATGTTACTGTTTGAGGAAACCAGATAAACTGTACCTGGGAACTCTCTGTATTAGTTCTTGCAACTGCATTAGAATCTACAATTAATAAAAATTTCTTTCTTTTCTTTTTAAAGATTTTAGTTATTTATTCATGAGAGACACAGAGAGGCAGAGACATAGGCAGAGGGAGAAGCAGGCTCCCTGTAGGGAGCCCGAAGTGGGACTTAATCCCAGGACCCCGGGATCACGTCCTGAGCCAAAGGCAGGCACTCAACCACTGAGCCACCCAGGTGTTCCTCAATAAAAATTTCAATTAAAAAATACCAACAGTACTTAGTTCTCAAACCCAATTTTTGGAACTACAGTAATTAACATGAAACCTTAAAAAGCACACGTCTTCATAGTTCCTCTGCCTGGCCCCCAAATCCCTAATTAATGTTTATGTGGTCATCTTATATTCCGTTTCTCAGAAACTGGTCAACGTATTCTCTCCTTTGAACATGTCAAAAGTCCATATTCTAACAGTGTCACCTACCTAGGATTCTCCCATTAAGCCTTGTTTTCTAATTCAAAAGACCTGCTTCAGTCACAGATGATTAGAATGAGTGGCTATAACTTCTGGGTGAAATTTGATCTCCTTGTGTGGCAGCCATGACAATGCATTGGTTGGATCTCTCTTTAAGAAATAGCTTGCTGGTCATCTGCAAGGAGTGCAGTGATCTGTGTTGAGGAACATCATCAGAAAGACTTGACATCCAATTGGTCTGTAAGCTGGACTCTGGCACTTGATGCTCCTCATCTCCTCTCCTGTCCTCGGAATTTGGGTTCCACTTGCCTTTTCCACTCCACTCCCAGAGGCTGTCCCAAGGACATAGCCTTGAGATAGTGATGTGGTGTTGGGAACACCTGCCTGGTATACATGACTGAACCAGTTAAAGCCTCTTTATAAATTTTTAAGATTTGGCAGATAGGTACAGGGACCCATTTATCTTGCCTCTGCCCAAGACAAGCCTCATATGTAACTTCCCATTGCTTATTAATACTGCTACTTACCAACCTGGGGTCTTTTGGGTCTTTCTTTGCCCTCTGAGTACAGGGGCTAGTTTCAGATTCTACCAGGGAAATTTCTGGGAGGTTATAAACTAACAAGCTGACACCCTCCAGGTGTAACATCTTTATGATCTGCCTTAGTGTTTGAGGGGAGGCTCAAGAGTGTCTTAGACCTGCATTTTGATCTGAAGCTCTCCTTGCCAAGTCTTTTTTCCTCCCCATTTTCCTTTCATAGATCCCAGATCTGCAGCACAGTTGGAAGGCTTTTTCTGCTCATCCTGTTTCTTTCCTTTCCTTTCTTTCTTTCACAGGCATTACTCCTCAGTAAGCCTCTTACACTCCTAAACTCTTCAAGACTTGCTTCCTGGACACCCAGACTGACATACAATAAAAGTACCTTTAAAAAGTCCTCCAGTTATATGCTTGCCATACAGTAATTCTTTAGCTGAATAGTAACCATGGCAACTCTACTCCAAGAATTATGAAAATTCAATAATAGGATGCTTGTCTTCTCATAGTAGTGGTTATATTCAGTACAGTCAGATGCTGTTTTATAGTAAAGTTGGCATAAGGTGATATGTGGCTGGAATGAAATGCAGATAAAGGAAGGAGGTCAGTGGGGTTAAAGTGTGAGGAGAACAGCATGGTTCAAGCATTCATTGGGACACTTATGGATGTCAAACTTCCAACGTCAAAAGTACAAGACAAATACCATACGATTTCACTCATGTGTGGAATTTAAAAAACAAAAAATATGAACATAGGGGAAGGGAAGGAAAAATAAAATAAATGAAAATAAAGAGGAAGGCAAACCATAAGGGACTCTTAACTATAGAGAACAAGCTGACGGTTGCTAGAAGGGAGGTGGGTGGGGGATGGGGTAATTGGGTGATGGGCATTAACGAGGGCATGTGAGCTGATGAGCACTGGGTGTTATATACAACTGATAAATTATTGAACACTACATCTGAAACTAATAACACACTATATGTTAACTAACTTGAATTTAAATAAAGGATTTTTTTAAAGTACAAGATAGGAAAGAAGAATCTCAGCAGTCATGCGAGACACCTACTTACTGGATTGGTTGAAATTTATGTTTCTTGGAAATTGAGTGGTGATCTCATTAAGGGCAAAGTTCGCAATCAATATGACTTTGCCAACTTCCGCCTCACTGCTTTAGAGAGAGATTTTGACTTAAGCTCATGACTGTTTATAAAATCCATGATAACTTAAAATTAGTGCAAGAATATTACAGGCTCTTAATTAAAAAAAAAAACAGGAAACCTAGAGGTTCCTGGGCAGCATATATATATATATTTAATCAGAAAGTCATTTCATATTTTGAAAAAGACACTCCTCCTCACATACTTACTCTGCCCTCTTAGGAAATGACTCCACTTCTGTTACTCCTTTTGATTTGTCAGATTTTCTGGCATGTCATTCTGACCCTACTGATCACAACTAGAATTCATGCTGGCAGATTCTCTGGGTACAGTGGGTCAACTAGAGAAAGAAAATAACTGTATTTGGTGAAGATGTTTTCTTCTCTGTTCTTAATGCAAATTAGGACTGTCTGAATTAGTTTATTTTGTGTAGTTCAAATTCTTTTAACTTTGCTTTAATTTTTGCTATTCATTGGGATTTTGAATTCATGATATTTTAATCATTCAGAGTTTATTTTAAGTAAACTAATGTGGGAATCAATTTTATTTTCCATATTAAGTATCTCAAGAAGGATCCAGAAATTGAAAGGCTGGGTAACCTGTGTATTATACATAACATATCTGGCTTGATACTTTTATTTTAGTTATGATGTGAAAATTAAGAATATTTAGGTTTCAGGTGACTCAACTTGACATGTGACTCTCTAGACCTAAATCATTCATCGATTTGTTTATTCTTTCAACAAAGTTTTGAGTACTTGCTGCATGCCAGGCTTGATTCTAGGTCCTGGAGTTTGCCACAGTAAATAAGACAATATCCCTGTCCTAATTTAAGCTTATAGATTAGTGGGAGAAAGAGACAATTAGATTTTTGATATTGTTTTTTTATATAATGGATATTGTTAAGTGTGAAGAAAAATAGAGCAGGGTGCAGGGCTAGAGATATCTAAGGCATTCTGTTTTAGAAAAGCTAGTCAGAAAAGTTCTTTTCAAGGAAGTATCATTTGGACACAGATTTCAAAGAAGTGAGAGTAAGCCATGAAGATTTCTAGGGAAGGAGTGGTCCATTTAGAGGAAACAGCAAAGGTGAAAGCACTGAGTAGGAGTTGCCTGGTATCTGTGTAGTAAGACTGCCATGTTTGGAGTATAGTGAGGTTTTGAAAGTCAGCAGAAGCAAGATACTGTAGGACTCATGATAAGGATAAGAATTGTTTCTAAGCATCACACTTCCATCATCTTTATCACCTTAATCCATCAGTCATCATATTTATCAGCGTTGTCAATAAGTGTCTGATCCCCTCACTCTAAATTGCCATTGGATTATTTAACACTCATTTGCTAGGCACCTATTTTGACTTAAGCACTGTGCTTATTGTGTTTAGCTGTGGACATAAAAAGAGAAACAATACCTAGTCTCTGCCCTTTGATTGCTAACAGTCCAGTGAAGAGATGCAGACACATGCAATATCACCACCATTTGCTTCTTGTTAGCAAACCTTGAGAAAAGTATGAGGCACTATGGAATACTGTCTGCTAATTTTCCTATTGTAAGGGAGAGAGTGCAGCATTAACACACCACAAAAATAATTTCTTACATTTTTAAAGTGTTTACTGTTTATAAGGCATTTTTCATTATGGTTATAATCTTTACTGAGATAATTATTTATTTATTTATTTATTTATTTATTTATTTATTTATTTATAAATTCCTGCACAGATTCAGAGAGAGGAAAACACATAGACAATAGTGAAAGGAATATACAGCATGTTGGGGCCTTTCACTCTAATGAGTTGGGGGATATGAATGTGCATGGCTGATATATATACAGAATCCCCAGACAAAAGGGAAAATTTTACTTAGCATAATGCCCTCCAGTTTCATCCACGTTGTCAAAAATGGCAGATTTTCTTCTTTATTAATGCTGAATAATATTCCATTGTATAAATACAGTACATGTTCTTTATCCATTCACCTGCCAACCTAAGTTACTTCTATACCTTTGCTACTGTGAATAATGCTGCTCTGAACATGGAAGTACAGGTATGTCTTTTATATAATGGTTTTGTTTTCTTTGGATATATTCCCAGATGTAGGATTTCTGGATCATAATGGTAGCTTCCTGCACCCATTTAAAAATTTCTTTGTTATATCCTATAATATTTATTAATGAAAGCCCTATTGGCTGTCAGAGTTAGGTGATTTGGAGTCTCATCCTGGGTGGCAGCTGCAAAAGAGTGACAAGTTTGTGTACAAGCTCTTTCCAGGGAGATACTGGTGGCTTGGTTTATCATTTGAGCCAGGAGGAAGGAAGGGGTGAGGGCAGTTCCCACTGGCTTCCCTATCTCTGAGGAGGATTGCAGCCAGCCTCTAAATGCATATTAAAGTTAGGATCCAGACTTTCAGGCAACACCTTGTAAAATACACAGACCACTTTCATGGAAAGACTGGGAGATGGGTGTTTCTGTCTGCTATCTCTGTGCCAAGACCTGGTGTACCTATGCTGAGCCTGCTTGTACCCATTAAGAATTGCCTCTTTGGGGCAGCCCAGGTGGCTTAGCGGTTTATTGCTGCCTTAACCCCGGGGCCTGATCCCGGAGACCTGGGATTGAGTCCCACGTCGAGCTCCCTGCATGGAGCCTGCTTCTCCCTCTGCCTGTGTCTCTGCCTTTCTCTCTCTGTCTGTCCCTCATGAATAAATAAAATCTTAAAAAAAAAAAAAAAAGAATTGCCTCTTTGTTTGCTATAGTTGTCCAGGTCTTATGAATGAAAACCCTGTTGTCTTTCAGATATAGGTGTTTTGGGGGGCCCATTTGGGGGTAAGAGTCTTAAAAGTTGGGGCACTAGAAGCAAAGCGTCAAAACGTCAAAGCGTCCAAACGCTTTGCTTAGGGCGGGGGTGGGGGTGAATGGGTGACGGGCACTGAGGGGGGCACTTGACGGGATGAGCACTGGGTGTTATTCTGTATGTTGGCAAATTGAACAACAATAAAAAATAAATTTATTATTTAAAAAAAACGCTTTGCTTCTCAGTGAGAAGCTGGGGACTGGGGGGTCCCTCCCAATTGTACAACACTTTGCTTGGGTGGGATTTTTGGTGAGAGTGTCTCAGCCTTTCCTACCCATTTTGCTATGGGTATTTTCTCAATTGCCTGATGTATAGAAGTTGCTCAGCTAGTTTCTGGGTTTCTTTCAGAGGAAATTGCTCCATGTGTAGCTGTACGTTTGGCATGTGCATGGGAGGAGGGAAGTCCAAGAGCCCTCTATGTCACTATCTTGTTTTTTGTTTTTTTTTAAAGGAATGTGAAACTATTTATTGACCACTGTTTACCAGTATTTACAATAAAGTAAACAATATACAGTTGGATAACATTCTGACTACAAAGTTATTGTTTTTCCTGGTTTCTGCTGAACCAGTAATTCAAATACTGAGAAGATTGAGCCTACATGTTAGGAATGAGTTGGGGTGAAGAAAAAACATGCAGGTCAAGAATTTGGATTATAGAAGTCTGTCCACCCATTTATCCCAGTAGGTGCTAAATTGCCAACATTTCTAACACCTGGTTATGATTAGGTTTCCACGAATGAAGTCTTAGACACTCCATGAATCATGACCTTTTAGTCAATATAGCACAAGGGTTTTCAACTTCTTGGAAAGGAATGGTTCACTAGAAGGAACCTTTAAATGCCCATTTAACTAAGTTTTGCTTACCTAATTAAAGTACACCAAAACTTATCTAGTTTTGCCCTTTGAGTGGGGAGGTTGTCCTTTCAGGGATCTTGCAAATAAACTTGCATTTATATGACTGTAACTAGGGATATGGATTCTTTTTTTGGGAAGGGTATGGATTCTTATATGGCTGCTTTAAAATTGTCCAATTCAAACTCTTTAATTATATTTATATTGTCCTAATTACAAAATTTGAAAGGCTTCAGGAAAAATTTCAATGTAACTTAAAATGATTTATTTCTTAAGTTGCTGAAAATTATAGCATCCCAGAAACATGGGCTTATCCATGGTTATAAAATGCTGTTTTTGGTTCGGTGAATGTTTCAAAAATAACAAATAGAAAAGAAAACCATTTATGTATGTACTTTTAAGTATACACACAAGAAGCCCTAAATAAACAAGAAACCCAGAATGGTCCTTAGGCATATAGGAGTTAAACACCAATTCTGACTGAATAACGACTATGAAGATTTCCCCCAACATTTAGAAAAGGTGTTCTCTAATGCAGGGGGATAGTATGCCATGGTCTCAAATATTCTTTTCTGATAAAGGAAACAACTACAGAAAGCTTTTATTTGTTCAAAGTAACTAGTGCTATAGATGCAAAAAACCCCAACAACTCCCCCAATACTACTTCAAAACAAACATATCAAACTTGATTTTCATTAGAATGTTATTTCTTCACTAATAAATAAAAAACAAAGACCCAGATTTTATATATATATACATAAATATATATAAAAAGCAACACAAACAATTACTGAGCTTCATCTTCTGGACAAGAATGACAAGTTAGTCTCTCTTCATAAAACACAATTACAATTTGAGAACATTTCATATTTGCCTCTTTTGCCAGCACCAAGTCTGCCTCATCTGAATCTTTCCATTTCATGAGAAACATTAATTCTCCACTGCTGTCTGTGGCACCAATTATTCGTTCAGGATCAAGACCTCTGGCAAAGCCTCTTGGTTTATTAGCCTTTTCACTTTGGCTGCTAAAGCATCCAGAACCAAATTTGTAGTCAACATTTTTGCTTCTCATAGCATCTCTTTTCTTCTTTGATTTTCTATCATGTGATTTGCTGTCAGATAAAGATTTTCTTTTTGTACCATCTTTTTCTTTACCAACTTTTTGAGAATTAAGAAATGTTTCAGTTAACTCTGGACAGTCTAAATTTTCTTCAGGTTCCCAAGTATAGTCAGCATCTATAAATCCCTTCCACTTCAGGAAATACTCCACTTTCCCATTCACTACACGGTGGTCCAGTAGGTTTTCCACCACAAATTCTTCAGGCTCCGCCTCTTCTACTTTTTTACTCTTTCCATTCTGTTTCTTTCCAATTTTTTTTTGCAATGTAGTTTTATTGGAGGCCATTTTTTATTGCAGACTTGAAGAGCTATTTATTACTCACCGCCTCCAAGGTGCTCCAGGGCCACGGTCTGCGGGGTCTCCTGTCACTATCTGGTTAAAGTCCTCTGGATGCTTTCTATTTTGATTGGACCATTTGCTAATTTACCCAGTTGACTGGAATTGTAAACATGTAGGAACTGCCAATGGAGGCAGAAAGCAACAAAACCTCTCAAGAAGCATTGCTCTTTTGGTTTGCATGTTAGATTATCACTGAGGAACTTGGTTCAGACAAATTTGAGTTAAATAGTTCAGCATATTTGGTCATTTGATACTTGAATGGAAATTTGTACCAGTCCTCAGGGGCAAGAGCTGAGAACATTGCCAGGAAGAATTTATTTAAGACTCTAAATCTATCTTTAAACAGGCATTACACCTCCTGCTCTGTTCTAGAGTTTCCAATTGCATGCAATGTCTGGAAAATTACAGAGTCCAGGAGACCTGGGAGAGTGGCTGAGCATAGCTTCTAGCAGCTGTTTCCTCTGTATTCCATTTCTCTCTGGGAATCCTATAAGACCTTTTGATTCAGAGTTCTATGAAGAAGAGGGCTGCTTTTGTATCTGGAGTCGCTTTTCCCTCTTGGATGGTCCTTCCTTTCCTTATTTTCCCTTTCATATTTACTAAGTGCTTGCTATGAACCAGCCCCTGCTCTGCCTTCATCCTCAATCACGAACACATGAGTTGATTCATCATCCTAAAGCTTAGCTCTGATTTATGCCACTTGCCTATTTAAAAAATCTTCGTGAATTTCTCTGTAGCATCTAACAGAAAGCTCGATCTCTGCCTTGGGCACTAGTCTTGATCTTTGCTTTGTGATCTTGGACTAGAGATTATCTGAGACTTCTCTCTTGGGGCTTGTGTGATTCCGGGCTAGGGGGCCCAGCTTAGGTTCCGACCTCGTTTATTTGTTTACTACTATATCCCTTAGTCAATACAACAGTGTATGATCCGTAGTAGTCACCCAATAAATACTAGTTGAGTGTATAAGACAAAATAAATTGCTTGTCTAATCTACCAAATCATGGCTCCCTGGAAAGATCCAGTTCTATATGTTGTCCCTGATCATTAATCATAAGAAAAGATGCTTAACTTCGTTTACATAAGAAACATGCAAATTAAAATTGCAATTATAGGGGCACCTGGGTGGCTTTGACAATTAAGCATCTGCCTTCATGATCCCAGGGTCCTGAGATGGAGCCCTGGATCAGGCTCCCTGCTTAGCAGGGAGGAGCTTCTCCCTTGCCCTCTGCCCCTCCCCCCCATGCTAGCTCATGCTCTCTCTTTCTCTCTCTCTCTCTCTCTCTCAGATGACTAAATCTTAAAAAAAGAAATAAAATAAAATTACAATTATATTACCTTCAACTGTTGGATTGGGAAAGGTGAAAATGTTTGATAGCATACCGTGTTGGCAAAAGCTTGGGAAAGCAGGCATTATTATATGTGGGAACGTGAACTAATACAACCTCAGAGGGTAATTAGGTAGTATTTAACAAAATTAGAATTGTATTACTCATGTACATATAGCAGTTCTATGTGCAGGATTGTTTTTTTTTTTGTACAAATGTACTAGTTCTTTCACCTTTAAGATCTTCTGAACAACAATTTGATTTTTTTCTCCTGGAATGTTGTGTCATAGCAGGAATGAATGTATCGCATACTGAATTTCTGTCCTTACTCCCAAACACAGTTATTGCACAATCTTCCCTTGTTAATATATGGCAAAGCAACCTTGTGGTTGTTCAGATCTAAAATCTTGTAGTCACTTTTGATTTCTCACTTTCATATATTTATTTAGGGCAGGGGACCTGAGTAGACGGTTTTCCAAGGAAGACATACAGATGGGCAACAGACACATGAAAGATGTTCAACGTCACTAATCATAAGGGAAATGCAAATTGAAAACATTTAAAAAATTTTCCTCTAGTTGTTGTAAGTTTTTATCTAGTTTATAGTCTTGCAAAGTTGATTCTGATATTTTTCGCCAGTTTATTGGTTGCTTTTGTGGAACACAGAGCTATGGAGTGCCCATTCTGCCATTTTCTGTGATAACATTATGTTCATTTTGATAAATTTATTGAATTTTCCTTATTCTTTTTTATTCTTCAGTGCTTGGTTGATTTTCATTTTTTACTTGTATTCTACTTGTGGTTACTTGAAATTTTTCTTTTCATCAATTTTATAAAAAGCAAATACCTGTGTTTATAAAGCTAAGACCTGTGTAATCATGATTCAGCTCAATGATAGAATATTAGCAGCACCCTGAAAGTTCAATGCATGTCCTTTAGAATTCATTTCCCTCTATTTCTTTCATAGGAGAAATAGATATCCTGAGTTTTCTGATTAGAATGTTTTTGTTTTCATTACAGTTTTACCATACATATATGTATCCCTACACAATATTGTATAGTTGTACATATTTTTTGAACATTATATAAGTATAATCACAGTGTATATATTTTATTATATTGGTTCTTGCTGCTTTCTCTCAATGTGAAATTTATGAGATTCATGCATATTTGGTAAAATGAGAGTTCAAGGATTTTGCCCACTTAAAGAATTAGGCTGTTTGCCTTTTTATTCTTGAAGTGTAGGAGTTTGATATAATCTCTATACAATTCCCTTGTCAGATATATATACTTTTTTCCAAGTTCTTTGTAAAAAACTTCTCTTAGTCTTCTTAACAGTATCTTTGGAAAAGAAAAAACCTTTAATTTTAATGAAGTCCAATTCATCACCTTTTCTTTTGTTTAAGATTTTATTTATTTATTCATGAGAGACAGAGAGAGAGGCAGAGACATAGGCAGAGGGAGAAGAAGGCTCCCTGCAAGAAGCCCAATGCGGGACTCGATTCCGGAACCCCGGGATAACGCCCTGAGCCAAATACAGACGCTCAACCGCTGAGCCACCCAGGCATCCTGCATCACCTTTCCTTTTAGATTTGTGGCTGTTGTGTCCTATTTAAAAAATATGTTCCTATTCCAAAGTCACTCAAATTTTTAAGTTTTCTTCTAGAACTTTTATAGTTTTAGCTATTACATTTAAGTCTATGATTGATTTCAAGTTAATGTTTTTATATGCTGAGAAGTATCGGTCACGGCTCTTTTTCTTCATATGGATATTTAGGTATTCCAGTACCATTTTGTTGAAATGATTATTCTTTTTTCACTTTATTGCCTTTTCATTTTGTCTGTATGTCAATTGGCCATGTATGTGTGAGTCTACTTCTACACATTTCACTCTGTTTTTTTTTAAATTTACTTTTTATTGGTGTTCAATTTACCAACATACAGAATAACCAGTGCCCATCACCCATTCACTCCCACCCCCCGCCCTCCTCCCCTTCTACCACCCTTAGTTTGTTTCCCAGAGTTAGCGGTCTTTACGTTTTATTGAACCATATGTTTATATTTATACCAATGCTACACTGTCTTGATTACTGTAGTTTTATAGTAATTCTTTATTTATTTATTTATTTATTTATTTATTTATTTATTTATTTTTTATTTTATATTTTGTAAGATTTTATTTATTCATTCATGAGACACAGAGAGAGAAGCAGAGACATAGACAGAGGGAGAAGCAGGCTCCTCACAGGGAGCCCTATGCAGGACTTGATCCCCAGACCCAGGATCACTCCTGAAGCCAAAGGCAGATGCTAAACTGCTGAGCCACCCAGGCATCCCTATAGTAATTCTTTAAATAATTATAATTATTTTCTTTTTCAAAATTGTTTGGTTATTTTGCATTTCCATATGAATGTTAGAATCAGTTTGTCAGCTTCTACAAAATAGTTTGCTGGGGTTTGATTGGCATTGCATTGAATATATAGATCAATATTAACAATAATAAATTTTTTATCTATGAATGTAGTATATTTCTTCATTTATTTTGGTCTTCTTTGGTTTCTCCCAACAAGGCTTTGTAAATTCTATTTTTCATGTCTTGCATATCTATTGTCAAAATTTTCCATTTTATTTGAACATTTTCTTATGCTATTTGAGAGTATTTAATTTTTCATTTTTGGGATGGTATTTTAATGGTAATTTGAAATTTGTATGTCAATTTCTAAGTGTTTATAGCTAGTACCTAGAAATGAAATTAATTTTATATATGGACCTTATATATTCTCTAAATTTTTTCATAGTTCATATTAGTTCTAGCAGCTTATTTGTGGATTCTCTAAAATTTTCTACACAGATAATCATGTCTCTACACAGATGACCATGTCTTCTGCTAATAAATACAATGTTTAATCTTTTTCTTTTCAAGCCCTATGCTTGTTTTCCTTGTATCTTTTCTTAATGCAGTGGATAGCACCTCCAATACAACTTTAAACAGAAGTCTTACCTTAAAAATGTTATACCACTTTTCATGTCAGAACAATACAGCAGTATGCTTCCATTTTTTCCTCAAGCTTTTGTGTTTTTTTAAATACATTTTATTTAAATTCAATTTGATTTTTGTGCTACTTTTGTTGCACATTTTACTGCTCTATGTTTCAAATGCCATACTCAGTATGTTGTCATTATTTTTTGTTAAAAAATTATATTCCCCCCTTTTTCACTTTTAACTTTTTTTGGCAAGATAACACTGCACAAACTGTTCAGTAACTATAACACAGCTCACACTGCATGCTAAATTCATGTACATTATCAGCAGCAAATTAAAAACAGAAAAAGACATTATTGAGCTATAAATCTTTTTTTTTTTAAAGTAAAAGGAAGAGGGATCCCTGGGTGGCGCAGCGGTTTGGCGCCTGCCTTTGGCCCGGGGCGCGATCCTGGAGACCCGGGATCGAGTCCCACGTCGGGCTCCCGGTGCGTGGAGCCTGCTTCTCCCTCTGCCTGTGTCTCTGCCTCTCTCTCTCTCTCTCTGTGACTATCATAAATAAATAAAAATTAAAAAAAAATAAAGTAAAAGGAAGAACAATATTAGTTAAGTCTGCTCTGAACAGCTGAAGATTTGAAGGAGCTTCTTCACCTGCCATCTTCTTAAGTTTTAATATTTACAAATGCCTAATTTAAAGGTAACAAATCAGCTGGTTGTATCTACGGCATACTATTCTGGTACCACATTAAAAAGCTTTCAGACATTATATGTTCTCATTCATTTGGGGAATATAAATAGTAGTGAAAGGGAATATAAGGGAAGGGAGAAGAAATGTGTGGGAAATATCAGAAAGGGAGACAGAACGTATAGACTGCTAACTCTGGGAAACGAACTAGGGGTGGTAGAAGGGGAGGAGGGCGGGGGGTGGGAGTGAATGGGTGACGGGCACTGGGGGTTATTCTGTATGTTAGTAAATTGAACACCAATAAAAAATAAATTAAAAAAAAAGCTTTCAGAAAGGAAGTTCATGTATATTTTCTTAGTAGCATCTAACAGATATCCAAATACCAAGAATCTTAACTTATGAATTATAGTGTTCTGATACTCAAAAGCAATCTGATAAATTAGTATCGGAATACAATTAAGTGTCTAAGAAAAGAAAAATCCCTTGTCAAAATCAGAATTCACAAACTAAGTTTTCCATTTTGCAGAACTACTTTTAATATTGGGCTTGGATCTATAAGATTATAGTTTTCATCAAATTTGTAAATTTGGCCATTATTTTTTCAAATAATTGCACTCACTTCTCAGTCACCAGTTATGCATATGTTAAGCCACTTGTTGTCCAATAGGTCTCTAATACTCTAATAATTTTAAAAAATATTCTTTCCCTCTGTTTCATTTTGGATAGTTTCTATTGCTATGTTTGAAGCTCTAGCAGGGTTTTTTTTTCTGCAATGCTTAATCTGTTGCTAATTTAATCCAGTGATTTTTCATCCCAGATATTATATTTTTCTCTAAAATTTTAATTTGGATCTTATATCATCTATTTCTTTGCTCATCATGTTCATATTTCCTCTACCTTCTTATATATATGGCATATACTTATAATTGATGTTTTGTCATCTTTGTCTACGAATTCTTTTTGGTTTTTTGTTTTTTTTGTTTTTTTTTTTTTTTTGGTGTCTGATCTTATTTATTTTGTCACTCTTAGAAAATCTCATTTTTGACTGGACTCAGACTTAGAGGTAGAAGCTCTCAGAGAGGACAGCCTCCGTCTCTTGGCAATCTGTTCCTGGCGTTTTTCTTTGGCCTCCTTCGTTCTCTTGGCCAAAAGTTTAGCATATTCTGCAGCCTCTTCCTTATTTTTCTTAGTATGCTGTTTCTTCAAAGCAATACGCCAACGTTTGTATTGGAGGACACGTGGAGTAACAAGACACTGAATCTTGGGTGCTTTGGTTCTAGGTTTCTTACCTTCTTTGTTTAGGGGCTTTCTAACAACATACTGGTGAACACCGTCTTCTTTTGACAGATTAAAAAGCCTTCGGATGCTGCTGGCTCTTTTGGGCCCCAGGCGAGGAGGCACAGTAGTATCAGTGAGTCCAGGAATATCCTTCTCCCCTTTTTTCACAATAACCAAATTGAGAACACTGAGATTGGCATCCACAATGCAACCCTCCCACAGATTTGCGCTTCCTCTCTCCAGTCCTCCTGGGTCAGTAGCAGGAATGCCTCTTTACTCAACAGCAGGCGCACATGGCCATGGGTCAAGACACCCTGCTTCATGGGGAAGCCTTGTTTGTCATTGCCACCACTGATTCGCACCACGTAACCCTTCCATTCCTCGCCCAGAGCATCGGCAGCAACTTCTGTCGCCATAGGCTTCTTATAAAAGGTACGCAGTTTGCACTCATCATCCACTTCAATGAGTTTCTAGCAGCCAGTAGCTGGGAAAGAGATGTTCAGCTTCATCCTGAAGCGGCCTACCGCCTCGGAAGCGCCACGAAAAAGAGCTTTGTTGTTGTTCTTGCTTGTTTTTTAGTTTTTTAATTTAAATTCAATTTATTTAACATATAATGTATTATTAGTTTCAGATGTAGTGTTCAATTATTTATCAGTTGTGTATAATACCCAGTGCTCACCACATCACATGCCCTCCTTAATGCTCATCACTCAATTACTCCATTCCCCTACCCACCTCCCCTCCAGCAACCCCCAGTTTGTTTCCTATAGTTAAGGGTTGTCTACTAATTATATCATGTGTCATTTACAGTTCTTTTTCTGTGGATTGATTTTTCTTACCATTAAGGATTTTAAGTTTTTATTTTTTTAAGTTTTTATTTTAATTACAGTTAGTTAACATACAATGTTGTATTCGTTTTAAGTGTACAATATAGTGATTCAACGCTTCCATACAACACCCTGTTCTCATCAGGACAAGTGCACTCCTTAATCCCCATCACCCATTTAACCCATCACCTACATCCTCCTCTCTGGTAACCATCAGTGTGTTTCTATAATGAAGAGTCTGTTTCTTGGTTTGCCTTTCTCTCTCTTTTTTTTCTCTCTGCTCTTTGTTTTGTTTCTTAAATTCTACATGTGAATGAAATCATATGGTATTGTCTTTCTCTGATTTATTTTGCTTCATGTCATACTCTAGTTCCATCTATGTCATTGTAAATGGCAATATTTTATTCTTTTTTATGGCTGAATGATATTCCACTGATGGACAACACTTGGGCTGCTTCCATCATTTGGCTATTGTAAATAATGCTGATATAAACATACAGGTGGATGTATCCCTTTGAATTAGTGATTTTGTATTCTTTGGGTAAATATCCAGTAGTACAATTGCTGGATCTATTTTTAATTTTTTGAGGGATCGCCATACTGTTTCCCACAGTGGCTGTACCAGTTTGCATTCCCACCAACCATATATGAGGGTTTCTTTTTTCTTCACATCCTTGCCAATACCTGTTGTTTCATGTGTTGTTGATTTTAGCCATTCTGACAGGTGTAAGGTGATATCTCATTGTCTGATAAAGGGCTACCATCCAAAATATATAAAGAACTTATAAAACTCAACACCCAAAAATGAATAATTCAATTAAAAAATGGGCAAAGACATGAACAGATATTTCTCCAAAGAAGACATACAGATGGCCAACAGACACATAAAAAAATGTGTATCATTACTTATCATCAGGGAAATGCAAATCAAAACTACAATGGATCATAGTTTTTATTTTTTGCATGCCAGGTAATTTTTATTGGATGCCAGACATTGTGTTGTAAATTGTGCATTGGATTATTTTTGTATTCCTCTAAATATTCATATATTTTTTTCTGAGACAAAGTTAAGTTACTTATAAAATTTTTGATCTGTTCAAGCCTTGCTTTTCAGTTTTATTAGGCAAGTCCAGAATAGATTTTAGTCTAGAGCTAATTTGTCCCCACTATTAAGGCAATATTCTTTTGAGGTCAACTCTTGATAGATTTATTCCAAACTAGTTTAGTTTTTATGGTATTGTAAATAGTATTTTTTATTTTATTTTATTATTGTTAATGGCTGTTATGTAGAAATACAGAAACCGTGCTACATTTATTTATTCTAATAATTTATAGATTCTTTTGGATTTTATATATATGCATGCTTATGCTGAGAATGGTAGTTTTATTTCTTCCTCTCAAATTGTACTCCTTTCTATTTTTATTGGCTATGACCTCTAGTACAATGCTGATTAAAAGTTGAGCTAGAAAAAAAAAAAGTTGAGCTGGTTATCATCCTGGCTCTCTCCTGATCTTGGAAAATTACTAAGATTATATTAAATATGATATTAGCTATAGATTTATTTGTAGCTACTCTTCATTAGATTAAGGAAATTCCTATCTATTCATAATTTTTAAGACTTTTTTTAAAAAAAGATTTATTTATTTTATTGGAGAGAGTGAGAGAGACAGAGAATGAGAGAGAGCATGAGCAGGGAGGAGAGGGAGAAGCAGGCTCCCCACTGGGGAGCCTGTCGCAGGGCTCCATCCCAGGACCCCAGGATCATGACCTGAGCCAAAGGCAGGTGCTTAACTGGTTGAGCCATTCAGGTGTTCCCCTAATTTTTAAGACTTTAAAAATATCATTGATGGAACACTTTTTATTTAACTATTGAAATGTTACATATTTTTTCTTCTTTATTTTGTTAATGTGATGAATTATATTGATTTAAAAATTTGTAGCCACCTGTGCATTTCTGAAATAGATTTAACTTTCTCATGATGTTTTTAAATCTTCTTTATATATTCCGTTATTCAGCTTGCTAACCTTTTGTTTAGGACTTTTGCTTCTATATTTATGAGTAATAATCACCTCTAATTCTCTTTCCCATACCATTTAAAATTTTTTTTTAAGATTTGTATTTATTTATGAGAGACCGAGAGAGAGAGAGAGAGAGAGACAGAGACAGAGACACAGGCAGGGAGATAAGCAGGCTCCATGCAGGGAGCCCGAAACGGAACTCGATTCCGGGTCTCCAGGATCACGCCCTGGGCTGAAGGCGGCGCTGAACCGCTGAGCCACCCGGGCTGTCCTCCCATACCATTTTTATCAGGTTTTGGTATCAAGGTTATGTTGATCTTATAATATGAGTTGAAATATTACCTTATTTTCTCTTTGCAGAAAGAGGTTACGTAATATTGGCCTTTTTTTTCTATAATTGTTTGATTGAATTCACCAAAGGTATTTTGAACTGAAGCTTTATCTGTGGGGAAGTTTCAATTACAGGGAATTTTAAATCACTATAGGATTAATCAAATAATATACTCCATCTGTTGTCTTTGTCTTGATTGTTATATTATTTTCCTTTCTTAGAGATTTCAGGGAGAATATCCTACTTAGGTCTTGCAAGTCACTAATTTAATCTTTAGCTATCGTTTTCCTCAGTTTTATTTTATGTTGAATTATTAAAACTTTAATAATAAGTATTTTAATTTATTAGAAATCAGGTCAGTACAGTTTCATAGCAGCATGTTCTTGTTTTATTGTTTTTGAATTCCTGTTCCTGTTGACTTTTTTTAAAAGATTATTTACTTATTTATTTATGAGAGACACAGAGAGAGAGGCAGAGACATGGACAGAGGGAGAAGCAGGCTCCTTGCAGGGAGCCTGATATGGGACTTGATCCCCAGAGCCGGGATCACTCCCTGAGCTGAAGGCAGACGCTCAACCGCTGAGCCACCCAGGTGTCCCTCCTGTTGACTTTCTAAGAAGTTATTAAGTAAAATCATTGTAAAGTCTTTCTAAAAAATTATCTCTCTTAGGGAAATTGTTGAATTTGTTCATCTTGTCTTTTGTCTTTGATTGCCATGGTTTTCTTCAAATATCTGGTGATTCTTGATTGCCTATTCATATTCACCAAGGAAGGTCTTGGTTCATGAATACTAGCCGAAATGGATTTATTTTGCAGTTATGAAGGGTACATTGTCTCAGTAAACTTCTTCAGTGAATGGAAGATTGAGTAGTTTTCCCTGTGTATAATTGAGTGGATGTGTTGATAGGCTTCCCTCCAGTGTACTTTGGTATAAAGCTGCTAGGCAAGCCAGAGATTGTCATTACTGTTGTTATTGCCAAAGTAAGGAAGTCTTCATCCTGGTGTAGAATACTTTAGTGTACTTACCTCCTATGCAAAGCCGTATTTCCACATATCCTACCTTTTTTTTTTATTTGAAGCTAACACTTGTAGTCCCAATACACATAATAGAAGTCTATCATGGAATATACTCCATGTTTTCAAAACTTACAACTGACGTTAGAGTCAAAATACTGTATGCAGGTACTCCCTATACATATCTTGGTATTTGTATTGGTGTTGGGAGATGTAGATAATTGTTTCAGCTGTTCTCCAGTATTTTGTCACCATGATGACTTTTCTATGACCTGCTTATGCTTACAGCTTTTGCTTCCTCAAAGCTTGTAATTTCCTCTTATCTCTGCAAGAGTTGCCTCCCTACTCTTCCTATTTCCTATGCTCTGGTTTTACCATCAATATTATACTTGCTTTCTATCTTGTAAAAGTTCTTCAGGGTTTCTTTTTTGTCTAATGATAGTTCCCCTATTTGTATTTTTCATTGTAATATATCATTTTCTTTACATTTTTCTATTATTTCAATGGGCACTTGGAACTCAAAGAGGTAAATAACTGAGCGCAATTCACAGACTCAAGAAAGAAATCCATGTTATCTCTCTAATATTGATCTCCTTTGCATTCCTTTTCCACTGGACTTTTCTTTCTGAGTTACAAGGAGGTAGTAGGTATTTCTTGTTTGTGTGTGTGTGTGTTTCTTTGCTTTATAGAATAATTGTCGCCTAATTTCAAAATGTTGAACTAATTTAATATACTTTTTTTTTTTTTTTTTTTTTTTACAGATAATCTTCTACAGCCCTTGGTGGTTGGGAGAACTTCTAAGATATTATTTCCAAAGTTTTCCTCCTCATGAAACAGAGTTATTAGCTTAAAGCCTTAAGTAAAGCTATTAATATAGGCTGCAGATAAATAGATGTCACATATAGTCTTGACCAAGGAGAATAGGCTAAACTTTTCCAATCACATTGTGTCAGAGGAAGATGGGCCTTTAAAGACCATTCAGACTAACTCCTTCATACATATGTGGGATAAACTGAGTTAAATAAATTGTTCAGGTTCACACAGATAGCTAGAGATAGAACCAAGGGTGAATCTTAGACCTTTTGTGCCTTACACTCTAACATGATGCTTCTTACCATAAAATAATGATAGTAAGCTCTGTTATTTAATGTTATCAGAGTGGTTTAAAGTCCAAATTCAATTTCCTGACTTTCAAATATTCTAGTCATGTGACCACCCCATCTGTTTTTTATTACTTTATCTGCTCTATCTATCTAGATAGATTGTTACTTGCAAACTTATCTTTCTGTATACTTTCCCTTTCTTTTGTGAACATCTTTTCCCCTTTTATCATGGATTATTTAATTTTTAATTAAATTATATATTTAATACTTTAAATAAAATTTAATTAATTAAATTTTAATTAAATTATTAAATATTTAATAAATTAAAGATTTATTTATTTTAGAGAAAGAGAAAGCAAGTGAGTAGGGGAGGGGCAGAGGGAGAGGAGCTTCAAGCAGGCTCCTCACTCATGGCCCCTGATACAGGGCTTAATTCCATGACCCATGAGATCATGACCTGAGCTGAAACCAAAAGCTGGATGCCCAACCAACTGAGCTACCCAAGTGCCCCTTAGTTGTTTATTATGCAGGGACACATTTCCCATGAAGACTTTTCAACCTTTCCCAGTCATCAGCAATGGTTACTATATTTATGTTCCTATAGTACTTCTTCATGTGCTTGTCATGGTGCTTATTTCATGATGCTCTTCAAAACTTGTGAGTTTTAAAATAGATTAGAGATTTTTATTTTATAATGGTTCCTTTGGGTTGACAATAGACCTCTTTCAGCTCCAATCTTGTGCCAAGAAGTGTAGAGGAGTCATATTACTTTATCGTGATATGACAGAAGAAGAGATACAATGTCAGTTTTAGAATTGGACTTAATATTCCCATTAAGGACAGGAGGTTGGGAGACAGAAGTCACTAGAATGGGTTAGACACTAGAGATAACAGAAATAGACCTGCGAAGTTCCCCTGTGGATATGAAGAATTCTCTGGTGAAGCCTTGACACCCTGTTGAATTCTGAGCAGACTTTACCTGAGTAAAACTGTTCGGAGTAGACCTGAGTAGACCATCAAAGACACAAATTTATTTGAGCCTGATAATAATGACTAATTTATTCTTGAAGGGAGATTTGTGATTGGTTCTGTCCAGTAACAAGACTATTCCTATGACATGGTTGTTGAATGTGCCAACAGTGAAAGAAATCCCATGAAGAAGTCTTACTTTCAAAGGCTAGGAGTTATGTTGGGTACTACTCACTGGGAGCTTGGAAGAACTGAGCATATGCAAATAGTTTTGAGAGATCAAAGAACATTGGCAGAACTTTGAGAGACTAAGAGAAATTTGGTCTTAATCTGTTGATGCTATTTTCTTTTAAATCAGATCTCTACCCACTCTGCCATCCAGGGGTGATATTCTAGGTGTAGGTTCAGCCAAACAAAGGGTGATAAATCTCTTAGTATGTAAATTATGCCTTTCATCCTAAATGAGTTGTTTTATACTTGTGTTATTCTCTCTGTTCAAATACAAGCACAGATGGAGCTGATACAGAGCAGATTGCATTTGTCTCAATGTTCCTTTCCTAGCTTTTCTTTTCTACTTTCAAACCCCTGGCTTGGCACAGAATTTGGTTCAGGGAGATGTTATTGACAGGATCGAGTGCATGTTGTAAGTTTCATTTTGTAAGCTGTATTGCTGGAGACATGGCCATGATGGGGGCAAAGTTGCTTTCTAAATATTTTCCTAAAATCTTAGTGACTTATTAAACATTTTTCTCTTTCTGTTGAAGACCAGGTCAGACCATTCATCCCAGTCCCATTAAATGATGGAGAAAAGTTTTTTTTTTTTTTTTTTTATAGCAGTGTGAGAGGCACCTCTAGTTACCAATGACCTTTCCCAAAGTTACAGATGGGCCAAATATTGCAAAGTTTGTATTTTAATTAAACAGTTTAACTTTTTGTTGGACAGCTTTATCATGCTCTCATCAATTCATCTATCTACCTCTCATTATCTGTACTCAATAACCTGCATCACTTCTATTTCTTTGAACTATGTGCACTTCCAATGTTAATCCCTCCACTTGTACAGCACTCCATTAAGTTTCACCTCTCTCTTGCATCACCAACCTTTCCTTTTCTACTGAATTATCTACATCTGTTGACTAACATGCTACAATACCTTCTATCTTAAAAAAAATGAAAAATGACTCCTTGGACTTCACTTTCACCTTCTGATTCCTTAAGTATGTCTTTACTTTTCTTTACAGCAAGTTTTCTCAGAAGAGTTTTCTATGCTTTCTGTTTCCTCTTTCTCTGTCCATTGTCTCATAAATCCATTGCAGTCAGGTTTTCAGCTTCATCACTGCAATGAAATTTCTCTTGTCAAGTTTGCCAAAGAACTTTATCAAATCCAATGGTCAAATCTCATTCTTCTTTGTACCCAATTTTTCAGAAGCATCTGAAACTTTATTTTCCTTTCCTTTTCTTCTTGAAATTCTATCTTCCCCTGGCTTCTGTCACCCCATTCTCTCTTTATTTTCCTGCCTTATTGGCCACCCTCCGTTTCTGTCATTCATTTCCTTTCCTACTTTCCAAATATTGGGGTGTCCCTAGGTTCAGTCCTAAGACCTCTTATCTCGATTTAGTCTCTTCCTAGGTGATCTTCTCAATGACTTTAAGTATGATCTCCATGGTGACAACTCATATCTCCAGGCTTATCACCTTTCCTAACAGGTATATTTCCAACTACTTAGCATTTCCACGGAGAAGCATGTCCCAAATCCAACTCCTAACTGTCTATGTCTCCTAAAACAGAAAACAAAAACCTAACAGCAATAAGCCATCACTATATACACCCTTCATTTTCCCTACCTAGATTATCCTTGAGGTTACCTTTATCAGCTACATAATTTGGAACAGCTGGTATAAAGTTAACAGATGTCAGACAGAAAGCAGAACTACTCAGCTTTCATTTTGTGCCCATATTTTCCAATAAGGAGAAGAGTCATCAAACTGGAAATGATAGATTGAGTCTCAACCAGCAGAGGTACTATTCCACTAGTGAGTGTTTGTTATCATATGTGTAGGTTCTATAGTTACACAATAACTGAAGGAGGGGAACATGTTGCTGGCGTTTAGTAGGCAGGACCTAGATATGCTAAAAGTCCTTCAAATTGCAGGATGGTATATGATAGAGAATTGTTCTACTCCAGATGCTACCAGTGCCCTCATTTCAAAAAAACTAGAGTACATTTTTTAGAGAAAGAATTACATTCTGAGAGAAGATGGAAAACAAATAAATACATAAATTCAGTTCATAACACAGGTGAATTTCATCTTAGAATGCTGAAAGAACTTTATGATATTATATTTGAAGCTTCGTCAATCTCCTTTGTAGAATTATAACCAGCAGATGGGAGCAGATCCAGTTTAGTAGTCAAACAAAAAATAGTCTTAATGTGTTATAGACCCATCTCATTCCTTATCAAACTTGTGTTCCTAAGCCCACTGTAATTCATTTTAGTTTAAATATAGGAATATTTATTGAGCATCTATTGCTTCTTAGCCAATGGTTAATCTTCTGTCCTTATCTTACTTGATCTCTCAGCTGCATAATCTTTGAAGTTCCTTCTAACCGTGGAATGTGAATATTCTGAATTTTGGGCTCTAAATGGTAAAAGCATTACTTGAAGCTTCTTCCAAGAAGAATAGCCTCTTATTGGGCATCAGCAACTTGAAGCATGTCTGTTTGGTTTGGGTAGAGCTATGCCTTGCTGTTGTGAAAGTAGTTATTGAATTATGAAGTTTTATATCCTTTGGGCAGCTGAATTAATAGCATGGGATGATGGGGCATACGTGTGTCCTGCTTTGGTTCTACAGAGAAAAATGGGCACTGCCTTCCCTGGCCAATCTTCCTTTCCAGTGCTTTTTCTATATGATGTACCAGCTTCTGCCATTAGGAAGAAGTGCAGAAGCATGGCTTCCATTACAAACCATTCTCCAATTCCTCCTTAGATGGGGAGGAGGAAAAAGCAGTTATAATATAATGTATGATTAATAACACAATTATAACTGCTTTTCCTTCCTCCCTAACTGGGTATTTGGTGGAGGGGTGGAATTGGAGAATGGTTTATAATAGTGATGCATAGAGCACACAACTTGGCTGCTGGTTTTAGTAAACAAACATACTCTAGTTATAGAGAATCTGACAGGTCATAGGTTTGTGTTGTTTTTCACAAAGACCAGTGACTGTGAGATAAATTGGTCCTAGAGCCTCTCCCAAGTGTCACATACAGTCTCAGTTCTGAAAATTCTCCAGGTAGTTTTACATTTCCTTGGAATTTTGATTCTACGTTTCAGCTGGCTGATTGTTAAGGCCTTAGTAGGTTAATATCTTACCTTCCAACCCTGATAAATCATCTATAATTTTTATGGGTTCTTCAATGTATAAAGATAATGGGATAGTTCTAATGGTGGACACAGCAATGTAACAGACTTGTGAGGACAGAGTTCTTTCTGGGGCATAAAATTAGACTTAGAGCCCATTCTCCCAAGTTTTCACAGACCCTGAGGTTTTTTTTTTTTTTTTTTTTTACTGCTCTATTTTATTTATTTATTTATTTATTTATTTATTTATTTATTTATTTATTTATTATTTTTAGAAACACAGCATGTCCGAGTGTGTGTATTTATAGTACAATTTTTTAATAAATTTATTTTTTATTGGTGTTCAATTTGCCAACATATAGAATAACACCCATTGCTAATCCCATCAAGTGCCCCCCTCATTGCCCGCCACCAAGTCACCCTCACCCCTTCCCACCTCCCCTTCCACCACCCCTAGTTCATTTCCCCGAGTTAGGAGTCTCTCATGTTCTGTCTCCCTTTCTGATATTTCCCACTCATTTTTTCTCCTTTCCCCTTTATTCCCTTTCACCATTTTTTATATTCCCCAAATGAATGAGACCATATAAGGTTTGTCTTTCTCTGATTGACTTATTTCACTCAGCATCATACCCTCCAGTTCCATCCACGTTGAAGCAAATGGAGGGTATTTGTCGTTTCTAATGGCTGAGTAATATTCCATTGTATTCATAAACCACATCTTCTTTATCCATTCATCTTTCGATGGACACCGAGACTCCTTCCACAGTTTGGCTATTGTGGACATTGCTGCTATAAACATCGGGATGCAGGTGTCCCGGCGTTTCATTGCATCTGTATTTTGGGGTAAATCCCCAGCAATGCAATTGCTGGGTCGTAGGGCAGATCTATTTTTAACTCTTTGAGGAACCTCCACACAGTTTTCCAGAGTGGTTGCACCAGTTCACATTCCCACCAACAGTGCAAGAGGTTTTCCATTTTCTCCACATCCTCTCCAACATGTGTTGTTTCCTGCCTTGTTAATTTTCCCCATTCTCACTGGTGTGAGGTGGGATCTCATTGTGGTTTTGATTTGTATTTCCCTGATGTCAAGTGATGCGGAGCATTTTCTCGTGTGCTTGTTGGCCATGTCTATGTCTTCCTCTGTGAGATTTCTCTTCATGTCTTTTGCCCATTTCATGATTGGATTGTTGGTTTCTTTGGTGTTGAGTTTAATAAGTTCTTTATAGATCTTGGAAACTAGCCCTTTATCTGATCGTCATTTGCAAATATCTTCTCCCATTCTGTAGGTTGTATTTCAGTTTTGTTGACTGTATCTTTTGCTGTGCAAAAGCTTCTTATCTTGAAGAAGTCCCAATAATTCATTTTTGCTTTTGTTTCTCTTGCCTTCATGGATGTATCTTGCAAGAAGTTGCCGTGGCCAAGTTCAAAAAGGGTGTTGCCTGTGTTCTCCTCTAGGATTTTGAAGAATTCTTGTCTCACATTTAGATCTTTCATCCATTTTGAGTTTATCTTTGTGTCTGGTGCAAGAGAGTGGTCTAGTTTCATTCTTCTGCATGTGGATGTCCAATTTTCCCAGCACCATTTATTGAAGAGACTGTCTTTTTTCCAGTGGATAGTCTTTCCTCCTTTGTCAAATATTAGGACCATAAAGTTGAGGGTCCACTTCTGGATTCTCTAATCTGTTCCATTGATCTCTGTGTCTTTTTTTGTGCCAGGACCACACTGTCTTGATGACCACAGCTTTGTAGTACAACCTGAAATCTGGCATTGTGATGCCCCCAGCTAAGGTTTTCTTTTTTAATATTCCCCTGGCTATTCAGGAGACCCTGAGGTTTATATAGTGATGAGGAGCAGTTCCTTAAGGAAGCTGATGGTGGAGGAGCAGGAGGCCAACTTTTTGGATATGGCAATTGCTGCTAAAGGAGATCTGAAGCAAATGTACACAATTAAAATTGAAGCACCATAATAATGATAGCTACCACTTATATGCAGCCTACTACATGCTGAGTATTACTCTAAGTACCCCTCCCATATTAATGCCTTTAAGGTATGTGGCAGGTTAGGTCTTATTCCCCATTTTACAGTTCAGAAGCTGAGGTACAGAAGCATCCAATAACTTTCACAAGATCACAGAATTAGAAATGATAGAACTGGGATTTTAACATAGCCACCTCTGGCTCCATAGTCTAGGCAATTTATTACTTGTTAATTTCTGCTTCCTCCTCCCACACTTCTCTTTGAGACTAGAACATTGTCTTTTTTTTAAAAAAATATTTTAGGTATTTATGCATGAGAGACACACAGAGAGAGGCAGAGACACAGGCAGGGGGAGAAGCAGGCTCCCTGTAGGGAGCCTGATGTGGGACTTGATTCCAGGACCCCAGAATCATGACCTGAGCCAAAGGCAGACACTCAACCACTGAGCCCCCCAGGTGCCTCCACATTGTCCTTTAAGCTTTAACTCTAGTAACTGCCTTTAGTAGCTGCATAACTTTGGGAAATCACTTTACTTCTCTATGTCTCCATTTTCTTGAGAGCAAAATGAGACCTTTTTGACAGGGCTGGTGTAAAGTTTATAGGAGTTCATGTATGTCAAAGCATACTTCAGAGCACTTAATAGGTGTTTTGTGTTAACATAATCTGAATTTAATCATCTAATTTTGCCTGATTTACTCGAGGGACTCTGGAACTTCCAGGTACATCAGAATCATCTGGTGTGTTATAAAGATGCAGAGTTGTGGGTTTCATCCCAACACTGACTCAGTAGTCTTTTGCAGCACACAGGAATTTTTATTTTGCAAGAGGTTCTGCTATACATAATTTTGGAACTACATTTTGAGAAGCATTGTATATGATAAAATGTCCTTTCCCTCCATACCTGCCCTGTTACTCTCTCTAAATATATTTAAATATAGGTATATGGATACTTCATTTGGGTAGTGTTCTATCTGTATTTGGCATGGGACTACAGCCTTTATGTAAGAGTAGAATACCATCTGTGAGGTCATTCACCAGGGAGAGAGAGGAGTATGATTTAGCCTAGAAGCCAGAAAGCCAGATCTGAGTGAATATAGGGGAATCAATTTCTTGTGTGTCTGTCTCTCTTTCTCTTTCTCTGTCTCTCTCTCTCTCCATTCAATGGATGTTATTAGCTTGTCCAGGGGGAATCTTTGGGTGGTAGGTTGATGTAAAAAAGAAAACACAATAGTCATAAGGTAAAGAAGGAATCAAGGCAAGGTGCTGCAAGATTGTGTCAGTTCTTTAGATCAAGACAGTGGATGGAGTCGGTGGGGACTTTTTGTGTTTTGTACTGTTTATGTTTGTTTTTAAAAATTCCTCTTTTTTTCAGATGATTATTCCATTTTATTTTTTATTTTATTTTGTTTTTTTATTGGAGTTCAATTTGCCAACATATAGCATAACACCCAATGTTCATCCCATCCAGTGCCCCCCTCAGTGCCCGTCACCCAGTCACCCCAACCCCCTGCCCACCTCCCTTTCCACCACCCCTTGTTCATTTCCTAGAGTTAGGAGTCTCTCATGGTCTGCCACCCTCACTGATATTTCCCACTCATTTTCTCTCCTTTCCCCTTTATTCCCTTTCACTATTTTTTATATTCCCCGAATGAATGAGACCATAGAATGTTTGTCCTTCTCCGATTGACTTACTTCACTCAGCATAATACCCCTTAATATTTAAAACAGGGTTTTTTTTTCTTTGAAAAAAATTCTGATCTTTCTTAGTTATGTTAAGGGGAAACTAAGTGATAGGATTCTGGGGGGCCAAAGTGTTAAATTGCACCCTTGAAGAAAAAGTGAGAGTCAGGGTGATGTAGAGTTAGTACTTATTAGGTATCTTCAACTTGAAATTCAATTTCTAGTATTAAACTTTTGTCTGTGTTTGATTTTACCACAGTAAGTACATGAGTCAACTTAATCCTACTAAAGATATGTTTAAGCAGCATCCATTCCCAGGACAAGAGCAGACATGGTTAGCATAGTTTAAGACTGGTAATATGTGTAGGGCATGCCAGATTCTTCTAGTAGCCTTGTGTAGAAAGTTTTGGGTCCTACCTCTAGGGCCACCATCATCCGTATTTATGACATAACAGTTCTGAGATCTTGACCAAATTTGTCTTGAATGCATATACATTTTAGTCCCTCAAATCCTTGCCAATGGCACTAAATATTGTTTTGATATAAGATGTACTTTGTTTAAAACTATTGAAAGATAATAGACTTCTTGAATCATTCACTCCCTCAGAGCATACATGTCCAAAACAGCACTGATTTGATTCTACCTAATATTGTATTTAGGTGACTAGCTTTCTACCTCCCTATTAGACTTTGATCTCCTTGAGAAAAGACACTGTGAGTTTCAATCTGAATCATTTCCCATAATTTATTCTCAGGAAATGCTAAATTGAAAAAATATAAGGAAACCAAGAAACAGCTGCATACAAAACTCATCTGTAAAAAACTAGTTATAGACCTAAAGGTCACCTTCATTTGTAGCAAACTGAGATGAGACTGTGCTCTAAACATTTCTGAGCATCTGGTCTCAGGAGGAGATACGGTCAGGCCCCACATTACTCTTCCTGTGGAGATCAACACAACTAGATGTTCTGTTCATTTCTCTTAGAATAAATCTCCCCAAGTGGCTTTCTTTAGCTACGTCTTCAGACAGAAACTATATATGTCTTACTCGGTTGCTGAGAGACTGACTTCAACCTGAGTCACTTGGCAAAGGACTTGGAGATGCCTGTCAGTGAGAGTGTGTTAGTCAGGTTTGGGTAGGCAATGCTGTGGTAACATATTCCTCCCTCTCCTCATCTTAATATCTAAACACAACTGACATTTGTTTCTTCCTTTAACTACCTTTCCAATGCTGATTAGCTTGGATAGCTTTGCTCCAGTCACTCAGGGACTCAGACTGATGGCATCTTATGGCTGCATCATTTGGCACATTGACCTTCGTGGTTCTCATGGCAAAATAAAAGAACTGAGGAATGATACAGGAGCTTTTCAGAACCTCACCATAGAAGTGGTACATACATACATTGAGTTGGCCAGAACTAGTCATGTGATGCTACTCAACATGAAGGGAACTGGAAAATATAGGAGAGCAAAAGAATATTTGGTGAACTTTAATGTCTCTGTCAGATAACCCAAAAGCATCTGGGACATCGAGTGGTAAATTCTGGCATTAGAGGAGAAGCCTGGCTGACTTACGGCTGGTGAGTAGTAGTATATATGAATAGTTGGCAGATGGATGGTTTTGAATTTTATATCAATAGAAGCAGCAGAGCGTCTTTTTGCCTTCTTTATGAATGTTATTGGTCCAATTAAAAAACCACCAGAATCCTAGTTGGAAAATACCTTACTGGTTACCTAATCCGACCTCCTATTTGGTGCACTAACCCCCTGGAAAAAAACCCTGTTAAATAGCCATCAAGGCTCTCTTTTCTCCCCGATGTGTATTGGTAGAGAAACTATGTAATACATAATCCAAATTGTAATACTTTTGTGAATAAAAGTGGACACTATGAATGAATATGCTGGGACAACAGGTAGAACCTGAGAGTTTTCTGCGCAAAATGGAATGTATGGTCACCATAGATATTGAAGACTCACTTACCATTTCTTATAATTCATTCCATTTAGAACAATTCTTTTAAAATTATTTTTTAAGGTAACATGTACATATAGTTATATCAAATAATACAGTCAACCTCCAAACTTAGATAAATGCCTGATACTAGAGCAGCTGACTAGCACTGGCAAAAAACTACAAAATTGGATAATTTGGTGGTTTGGTGCCAGTAAAACATCATTTTTTTCTTCCATTCTCGACTAAAACCTCAACACTGACATTATTTTTGTCTTGTGGTTGGCATATTGTTTTTCTTGTCCAAAAGTCATACAACAAACCATGAAATAATGCTGAGACCTCCACCCAATGTGCCTCAGAGAGACTTTCACAAAGCCTTTTTTTCCTATCAACATCACACATATACATGGTTTTATTTTTTTATATTTTTTATTTTTTTAAAGATTTATTTATTTATGATAGACTAGGGAGAGAGAGGCAGAGACACAGGAGGAGGGAGAAGCAGGCTCCATGTCGGGAGCCTGACTCAGGACTCAATTCTGGGACTCCAGGATCTCGCCCTGGGCCAAAGGCAGGCGTTAAACCACTGTGCCACCCAGGGATCCCCCATACACATGGTTTTAAAAGTCTGATAGTAATATTAAACTTCAAAAAAGGTTGTCTCCTTCCCTAATTCCCTTCATATCTAATTCTCTGTACCTGAACATAATCACTTGAAATGACACTTTTCTGTTAATTCCATATTTCTAAATAACTTTTATAAGCTGTTATTTCTTTATATTTTTCTATTTTTTATATTATCTATTTGCTTTTCTATATGAATGATAAGGACAACTTTCTCATATTCATTCTGATCAACCAACACACACACACACACACACACACACAGAGACATATACACACTCAGACACACCCACATATCTTTTTTTTCCATCCTCTCAATAGAACTTGGTAACATAGTATAACATGGTCACAGTTCTGTTATACAACCTGTTGTCTTCCCAGGAGTTCATGGTATCTTGTTTATTTGTCTGTTTCCTTTTACCCTGATCAATCATGAAGCATAAATATCTTTTATTTTCATTTTATTTTTTTATTTATTTATGATAGTCACAGAGAGAGAGAAAGAGAGGCAGAGACACAGGCCGGGGGAGCAGCAGGCTCCATGCACCGGGAGCCCGATGTGGGATTCCATCCCGGGTCTCCAGGATTGCGCCCTGGGCCAAAGGCAAGCGCCAAACCGCTGCGCCACCCAGGGATCCCATAAATATCTTTTAAATATGTTAATTCTTTCAAGAATAAATATTAGGTAAGCTCTCAATTACATATTTTTGGTTGGAGCCCTCAGTGTTGCTTTAGTTTGAACTGGTTGCTCTTCTAGGTCTGCTACACAGCTATTGTCCTAGGAATATCCATTATCAGGACAATTTGGGAATTTCCTTTTGTACTATTTTGGACTATAATTCTTGTTTATTTGTTTCTCATTTCTTTCTGTTTCTTTTTTTTATGATAGTCACACACAGAGAGAGAGAGAGAGAGAGGCAGAGACACAGGCAGAGGGAGAAGCAGGCTCCATGCACCGGGAGCCCGACATGGGATTCGATCCCAGGTCTCCAGGATCGCACCCCGGGCCAAAGACAGGCGCCAAACCGCTGCGCCACCCAGGGATCCCTTCTTTCTGTTTCTTAAATGATGACTATTTTACTGGAGCATCTCTTCTAGTAGCTCCCTGAGAAAGAATGTATTGGTGATAAAATGTTTTAGCTCTCAGATGTCTGTACAAACATTTATTTTGTTTTACTTTATTTTATTTATTTATTTTTGAAGTAATCTCTACACCCAACGTGGTGCTTGAACTCACAACCCTGAGACAGAGTTATGTGTTCTTCCAACTGAGCCAGCCAGACACCACTAAAAACATTTATTTTAGGGGAGAGGGGCAAGATGGCGGAAGAGTAGGGTCCCCAAATCACCTGTCCCCACCAAATTACCTAGATGACCTTCAAATCATCCTGAAAACCTATGAATTCGGCCTGAGATTTAAAGAGAGACCAGCTGGAATGCTACAGTGAGAAGAGTTCATGCTTCTATCAAGGTAGGAAGAGGGGGAAAAAGAAATAAAGAAAGAAAAGGCCTCCAAGGGGGAGGGGTCCCTGAGGAGCCGGGCTGAGGCCGGGGCGAGTGTCCCCAGGACAGGAGAGCCCCGTCCCGGAGACGCAGGAGCTGCACCAACCTTCCCGGGCGGAAAGGGGCTCCAGGGAGTTGGAGCAGGACCCAGGAGGGCGGGGATGCCCTCGGGCTCCTGGGGACACTAACAGGCACCTGCGCCGCGGGAGAGTGCGCCGAGCTCCCTAAGGGCTGCAGCGCGCACGGCGGGATCAGGGAGCAGCTCGGAGGGGCTCGGGGGCGGCTCCGCGGAGGGGACTGAGGGGCGGGAGCAGCTGGGGGGGAGCTCAGGCGGCGGCTCTGTGGAGAGGGCTGAGGGGCGGGAGCAGCTCGGAGGGGCTCGGGGGCGGCTCCGCGGAGGGGGCTGCGGGGTGGGAGCAGCTCTGGGGGCTCGGGGGCGGCTCTGCGGAGGGGGCTGCGGGGTGGGAGCAGCTCTGGGGGCTCGGGGGCGGCTCCCCGGAGGGGGCTGCGGGGCGGGAGCAGCTCGGGGGGCTCGGGCGGCGGCTTCGCGGAGCGGGCTGCCGGGCGGGAGCAGCTCGGGGGGGCTCGGGCGGCTCAGCGGAGGGGGCTGCAGGGCAGGAGCAGCTCGGGGGGCTCGGGGGAGGCTCCGCGGAGGGGGCTGCGGGGCGGGAGCGCGAATCCAACAGCGCAGGCCCCGGGGCACAGGGCGCCGGGACACAGCCCAGGATCCGGCCTCCCCCCGGGACAGGCAGAAGCCGGGAGGGCCCAGGACAGCAAGGACGCTCCTGCCCCGAGCTGAGCAGATCAGCGGCCCCGCCCCGGAGCCTCCAGGCCCTGCAGACAGAGAGCTCCAGAGTTCCTGCGGGAGCTGACTCCAGGGCTCCAGAGCTGGCCCCGCCACTGGGGTTCTTCCTCCTGGGGCCTCACGGGGTAAACATCCCCCACTGAGCCCTGCACCGGGCAGGGGGCAGAGCAGCTCCCCCAAGTGCTAACACCTGAAAATCAGCACAACAGGCCCCTCCCCCAGAAGACCAGCTAGACGGATAAGTTCCAAGGGAAGTCAAGGGACTTACAGTATACAGAATCAGAAGATACTCCCCCGTGGTTTGTTTGTTTGTTTTTTTTTTTTTTTTTTGATTTCTGATTGCTTCCCCCACCCTTTTTTTTTCACCTTTCTTTCTTTTTCTTTCTCTTTTTCTTCTCTTTTTTCCTTTTTTTCTTCCTTTTTTCTTTTTTTTTCTCTTTTCTTTCCTTCTTTCTCTCTCTTTTTCTTTTCCCAATACAACTTGTTTTTGGCCACTCTGCACTGAGCAAAATGACTAGGAGGAAAACCTCACCTCAAAAGAAAGAATCAGAAACAGTCCTCTCTCCCACACAGTTACAAAATCTGGATCACAATTCAATGTCAGAAAGCCAATTCAGAAGCACTATTATAAAGCTACTGGTGGCTCTAGAAAACAGCATAAAGGACTCAAGAGACTTCATGACTGCAGAATTTAGATCGAATCAGGCAGAAATTAAAAATCAATTGAATGAGATGCAATCCAAACTAGAAGTCCTAACGACGAGGGTTAACGAGGTGGAAGAACGAGTGAGTGACATAGAAGACAAGTTGATGGCAAAGAGGGAAACTGAGGGAAAAAGAGACAAACAATTAAAAGACCATGAAGATAGATTAAGGGAAATAAACGACAGCTTGAGGAAGAAAAACCTACATTTAATTGGGGTTCCCGAGGGCGCCAAAAGGGCCAGAGGGCCAGAATATGTATTTGAACAAATCATAGCTGAAAACTTTCCTAATCTGGGAAGGGAAACAGGCATTCAGATCCAGGAAATAAAGATCCCCCCCTAAATTCAATAAAAACCGCTCAACACCTTGACATTTAATAGTGAACCTTGCAAATTCCAAAGATAAAGAGAAGATCCTTAAAGCAGCAAGAGACAAGAAATCCCTGACTTTTATGGGGAGGAATATTAGGGTAACAGCAGACCTCTCCACAGAGACCTGGCAGACCAGAAAGGGCTGGCAGGATATATTCAGGGTCCTAAATGAGAAGAACATGCAACCAAGAATACTTTATCCAGCAAGGCTCTCATTCAGAATGGAAGGAGAGATAAAGAGCTTCCAAGACAGGCAGGAACTGAAAGAATATGTGACCTCCAAACCAGCTCTGCAAGAAATTTTAAGGGGGACTCTTAAAATTCCCCTTTAAGAAGAAGTCCAGTGGAACAATCCACAAAAACAAGGACTGAATAGATATCATGATGACACTAAACTCATATCTTTCAATAGTAACTCTGAACGTGAACGGGCTTAATGACCCCATCAAAAGGTGCAGGGTTTCAGACTGGATAAAAAAGCAGGACCCATCTATTTGCTGTCTACAAGAGACTCATTTTAGACAGAAAGACACCTACAGCCTGAAAATAAAAGGTTGGAGAACCATTTACCATTCAACTGGTCCTCCAAAGAAAGCAGGGGTATCCATCCTTATATCAGATGAACTAAAATTTACCCCCAAGACTGTAGTGAGAGATGAAGAGGGACACTATATCATACTTAAAGGATCTATCCAACAAGAGGACTTAACAATCCTCAATATATATGCCCCGAATGTGAGAGCTGCCAAATATATCAATCAATTAATAACCAAAGTGAAGAAATACTTAGATAATAATACACTTATACTTGGTGACCTCAATCTAGTGCTTTCTATACTTAATAGGTTTTCTAAACACAACATCTCCAAAGAAACGAGAGCTTTAAATGATACACTGGACCAGATGGATTTCACAGGTATCTACAGAACTTTACATCCAAACTCAACTGAATACACCTTTTTCTTAAGTGCACATGGAACTTTCTCCAGAATAGACCACATACTGGGTCACAAATCGGGTCTGAACCGATACCAAAAGATTGGGATCGTCTCCTGCATATTCTCAGACCATAATGCCTTGAAATTAGAACTAAATCACAACAAGAAGTTTGGAAGGACCCCAAACACGTGGAGGTTAAGGACCATCCTGCTAAAAGATGAAAGGGTTAACCAGGAAATTAAGGAAGAATTAAAAAGATTCATGGAAACAGGGATCTCTGGGTGGCGCAGCGGTTTGGCACCTGCCTTTGGCCTAGGGCGCGATCCTGGAGACCCAGGATCGATTCCCACGTCGGGCTCCCGGTGCATGGAGCCTGCTTCTCTCTGCCTGTGTCTCTGCCTCTCTTTCTCTCTCTGTGACTATCATAAATAAATAAAAATTAAAAAAAAAGATTCATGGAAACTAATGAGAATGAAGATACAACCATTCAAAATCTTTGGGATGCAGCAAAAGCAGTCCTGAGGGGGAAATACATCGCAATACAAGCATCCATTAAAAAACTGGAAAGAACTCAAATACAAAAGCTAACCTTACACATAAAGGAGCTAGAGAAAAAAACAGCAAATAGATCCTACACCCAGCAGAAGAAGAGAGTTAATAAAGATTCGTGCAGAACTCAACGAAATCGAGACCAGAAGAACTGTGGAACAGATCAACAAAATCAGGAGTTGGTTCTTTGAAAGAATTAATAAGATAGATAAACCATTAGCCAGCCTTATTAAAAAGAAGAGAGAGAAGACTCAAAATAATAAAATCATGAATGAGAAAGGAGAGATCACTACCAACACCAAGGAAATACAAACAATTTTAAAAACATATTATGAACAGCTATACGCCAATAAATTAGGCAATCTGGAAGAAATAGACGCATTCCTGGAAAGCCACAAACTACCAAAACTGGAACAGGAAGAAATAGAAAACCTGAACAGGCCAATAACCAGGGAGGAAATTGAAGCAGTCATCAAAAACTCCCAAGACACAAGAGTCCAGGGCCAGATGGCTTCCCAGGGGAATTCTATCAAACGTTTAAAGAAGAAACCATACCTATTTTACTAAATCTATTTGGAAAGATAGAAAGAGATGGAGTACTTCCGAATTCGTTCTATGAGGCCAGCATCACTTTAATTCCAAAACCAGACAAAGACCCCACCAAAAAGGAGAATTATAGACCAATATCCCTGATGAACATGGATACAAAAATTCTCAACAAGATACTAGCCAATAGGGTCCAGCAGTACATTAAGAAAATTATTCACCATGATCAAGTAGGATTTATCCCCGGGACACAAGGCTGGGTCAACACTCGTAAAACAATCAATGTGATTCATCATATCAGCAAGAGAAAAACCAAGCACCATAGGATCCTCTTATTAGATGCAGAGAAAGCATTTGACAAAATACAGCATCCATTCCTGATCGAAACTCTTCAGAGTGTATGGATAGAGGGAACATTCCTCAACATCTTAAAAGCCATCTACGAAAAGCCCACAGCAAATATCATTCTCAGTGGGGAAGCACTGGGGCCTTTCCCCTAAGATCAGGAACAAGACAGGGATGTCCACTCTCACCACTGCTATTCAACATAGTACTGGAAGTCCTAGCCTCAGCAATCAGACAACAAAAAGACATTAAAGGCATTCAAATTGGCAAAGAAGAAGTCAAACTCTCCCTCTTCGCCGATGACATGATACTCTACATAGAAAACCCAAAAGCCTCCACCCCAAGATTGCTAGAACTCATACAGCAATTTGGTAGCGTTGCAGGATACAAAATCAATGCCCAGAAATCAATGGCATTTCTATACACTAACAATGAGACTGAAGAAAGAGAAATTAAGGAGTCAATCCCATTTACAATTGCACCCAAAAGCATAAGATACCTAGGAATAAACCTAACGAAAGAGGTAAAGGATCTATACCCTAAAAACTATAGAACACTTCTGAAAGAAATGGAGGAAGACACAAAGAGATGGAAAAATATTCCATGCTCATGGATTGGCAGAATTAATATTGTGAAAATGTCAATGTTACCCAGGGCAGTTTACATGTTTAATGCAATCCCTATCAAAATACCATGGACTTTCTGCAGAGAGTTAGAACAAATTATTTTAAGATTTGTGTGGAATCAGAAAAGACCCCAAATAGCCAGGGGAATTTTATTTTATTTTAATTTTTTAAAAATTTATTTATTATAGTCACACAGAAAGAGAGAGAGAGAGGCAGAGACATAGGCAGAGGGAGAAGCAGGCTCCATGCACTGGGAGCCCAACATGGGATTCGATCCCGGGTCTCCAGGATTGCGCCCTGGGCCAAAGGCAGGCGGTAAACTGCTGCGCCACTCAGGGATCCCAGCCAGGGGAATTTTAAAAAAGAAAACCATATCTGGGGGCATCACAATGCCAGATTTCAGGTTGTACTACAAAGCTGTGGTCATCAAGACAGTGTGGTACTGGCACAAAAACAGACACATAGATCAATGGAACAGAATAGAGAGTCCAGAAGTGGACCCTCAACTTTATGGTCAACTAATATTTGACAAAGGAGGAAAGACTATCCATTGGAAGAAAGACAGTCTCTTCAATAAATGGTGCTGGGAAAATTGGACATCCACATGCAGAAGAATGAAACTAGACCACTCTCTTGCACCAGACACAAATATAAACTCAAATGGATGAAAGATCTAAATGTGAGACATGATTCCATCAAAATCCTAGAGGAGAACACAGGCAACACCCTTTATGAACTTGGCCACAGTAACTTCTTGCAAGATACATCCACGAAGGAAAAGAAACAAAAGCAAAAGTGAACCATTGGGACTTCATCAAGATAAGAAGCTTCTGCACAGCCAAGGGTACAGTCAATAAAACTAAAAGACAACCTACAGAATGGGAGAAGATATTTGCAAATGACATATCAGATAAAGGGCTAGTTTCCAAGATCTATAAAGAACTTATTAAACTCAACACCAAAAAAACAAACAATCCAATCATGATATGGGCAAAAGACATGAAGACAAATGTCACAGAGGAAGACATAGACATGGCCAACATGCACATGAGAAAATGCTCTGCATCACTTGCCATCAGGGAAATACAAATCAAAAACACAATGAGATACCACCTCACACCCGTGAGAATGGGGAAAATTAACAAGGCAGGAAACCGCAAATGTTGGAGAGGATGCGGAGAAAAGGGAACCCTCTTACACTGTTGGTGGGAGTGTGAACTGGTGCAACCACTCTGGAAAACTGTGTGGAGGTTCCTCAAAGAGTTAAAAATAGATCTGCCCTATGATCCAGCAATTGCACTGTTGGGGATTTACCCCAACGATACAGATGCAATGAAACGCCGGGACACCTGCACCCCGATGTTTATAGCAGCAATGTCCACAATAGCCAAACTGTGGAAGGAGCCTCGGTGTCCATCGAAAGATGAATGGATAAAGAAGATGTGGTCTATGTATACAATGGAATATTCCTCATCCATTAGAAACGACAAATACCCTCCATTTGCTTCAACGTGGATGGAACTGGAGGGTATTATGCTAAGTGAAGTAAGTCAATCGGAGAAGGACAAACATTATATGTTCTCATTTATTTGGGGAATATAAATAATAGTGAAAGGGAATATAAGGGAAGGGAGAAGAAATGTGTGGGAAACATCAGAAATGGAGACAGAACATGAACACTCCTAACTCTGGGAAACGAACTAGGGGTGGTGGAAGGGGAGGAGGGCGGGGGTGAATGGGTGACGGGCACTGAGTGGGGCACTTGACGGGATGAGCACTGGGTGTTATTATGTATGTTGGCAAATTGAACACCAATAAAAATAAATTTATAAAAAATTTATTTTAGCTTCAAAATTGCTTAGTACTTTGTCTGGTACAGAATTCTAGGTTGGAAATAATTATTTTCCAGAACTTTACGGTAATATCCCATTGTTTTCTAGCTTTCAGTGCTGATCTATAGAAGTATTTTTTTTATTAAACATATTGGATATTTGGTGATCAAGTTACCTGATTTTTCTGTTACTTAGTTTCCTAATGCATTAGAATTTGTGGTAATAATAATAACTATCAATTAGCATGATTTAGGATAGTAACAACTAATTAGTGTGGCTTTACATATAGCATCTTAAGGAATTAAGATTCAATAAAATTCAATTTAAATCCAAAAAATTGCTGCATGTAAAGTGTTTAGAACAATGGCCTAGTGCACAGTTAACACTATATAAGTGTAACCTATTTTACTTTTTGAATTACTCTTCTACCTTGTTGTAGGCTGAATGATGTCCTTCAAAGATGTCCATGTCCTAATCCCAGGAATCTGTTAATACTCTACCTGACATAGCAAAAAAGGACTCTTGCAGATGTCATTAGATTAAGGATCTTGAGATGGGGAGATTATTATTCATTATCTGGGTGGGCCCAGTGTAATCACAAGAGAAAGGTAAGAAGGTAAGAATCAGAGAGATATATTACAATGAAACAAGGAGAATAGAGGAGAGGAGAGGAGAGAGAGAAAGAGTGACAAAGATGTTAAGAATTGAAGATCCTGTGCTGCTGCTTTGAAGTTGATGGAAGGAGCCATGAGACAGTGATTGAGGGTAGGCACTGGAAGCTGGTAAAAACAAATAATAGATTCATCCCTAAAGCCTCCAACAGAAAGGTAGATTTTAGTTTTCTGACCTCTATAATTGTAAAAAAGTAAGCTAGTGTTGCTTTACCCCAGCAGGTTTCTGGTAATTTGTTATAACACTTTCAGGAAACGATTTCATTCCTGAATTGTATATCTCATCAGAATTCCTTTTAAAAACTAGGTAAACAAACCACTTATTTTTTCATTATTTTGCTATTGTTTATTAGAATGCTTTATATGAGGGAAGAGGGAATAATAGGTACAATGTTTCATTTGTTCATGTATTCTTTTTTTAAAAAGATTTTATTTATTTATTTATGATAGACACACACACACACACACAGAGAGAGAGAGAGAGGCAGAGACACAGTCAGAGGGAGAAGCAGGCTCCATGCAGGGAGTCTGATGCGGGACTCGACTCCGGGACTCCAGGGTCATGCCCTGGGCGGAAGGCAGGCACTAAACCCCTGAGCCACCCAGGGATCCCTGTTCATGTATTCTTTCAATAAATATTTATTAGAAACTTTTTGTATGTGAGGAGCTATTATATTTTCTGAGGATGAGCAAGTATAAAAAATTCAGGCAAGTTGTTTGCCTTGATAAAGATTATATTCTTGTGAAAGGATAGAAAATAAAGTAATAGATTTGGTCAAATGGTAAGCGCTATGGAGAACATAACACAGTAAACGGGAAAGAGTATGTGAGTATAGGTTATTGTTAAGTTTTAACTTAGTAAGATAGTAAACCACTCTATCGAAGTTACATCTGAGCAGAGACCTGAGTGAAGGGAGGGAGCCATGTGGGCAGAGTGTTCCAGGAAGAAGCGAACTCACACTTGATGTATTTGAGAATGGCAAAGAGTGAAGTGATGGAAAAGGAGAGTAGTAGTTTAAAAAGATAAAGTTTAAAAAGTTATTTAGGGTTTTGTAGGACATTATGAAAACTCTATCTTTGTTTTTTAAAAAGAGAGACACAGAAAGAGGCAGAGACACAGGCAGAGGGAGAAGCAGGCTCCCTGTGGGGAGCCGGATGTGGTACTGGATCCCAGGACTCCAGGATCATGCCCTGAGCTGAAGGCAGATGCTCAACCACTAAGCCACCCAGGTGCCCCAAAAACTCTGGCTTTGACTTTGAGTGATGTGACAGGTTGTAGAATTGTAAGCAGATGAATGACATAATATTTTGTCTATTTTGAAAGGCTCACTCTGGTTGCAGAGAGAAGAGGCAGTAGGGGTTCAAAGGTAGATGCAGGAATTCATGAGGCTATTACAATAGGCCAGGTTAAAGATAAGGATGGCCAAGACTATAGTGGTAGCAGATAAAATGGATGTAGTGAGATGTGATTGGATTATTAGTGTACTTCAGAAGCAGGGTCAAAAGGATTTGCTCATGGATTGGATGTAGGATGTGAGAAAAAGAGTGAAGTTAAGATAACTCTCAAGTTCTTTGTGGCATCTGTAATGGGAAGGTTGTAGTTGTTATTTTATGAGATTATGAAGACTGTAGGTTGAACAAGTTTAGTGGTAGAAATCTGTATTTTTGGTTTTGGATATGTTAAGTTAGAGGTGCCCTTCAGGGAAGTGATCCAGTCTAGAAATATAAATTTTGGAGTCATAAGCATATAAACATATTTAAAATGAAGAGGCTAGATGATATTACCTGAGGAATGAGCACAAAAAGAAAAGTTAAAAAAAGAAAAGTTTTAAGCACTAAACTCTAGGGTTTTCCAATATTAGTAGCAGAGAAATGAAGAATGGACAGCAAAGGAGACTAATGATAAGCAGCCAGTGGAGGAGGTGGAAAATAAAGAGGGAAAAGTAATGGTATTCTGGAAGCCAAATAAAGAAAATGTTTCAAGGAGTCAGTGCAATACTCATGTTGCTGAAAAGTTGTGTGCATTGTCCATCGGATTTGGATTTGGCAAAAGATTCAGCAAGGGTGAAGTTAAGTGATATTCTATATAAAATTATCAGTGGAGTGGTGGTGGTGTTCTCTCTCTCTCAAGAGAGAACAGAAGAAGAGAAATTTAGGATAGTGTGTTTAGACAACACTTTGAGGAGTTTTACTGTACAGGTGAGCAGAGAAATGAGGCTGTAGCTGACAAGAGATATGGAATTTAAAGAATGTTTTTACTGATGGGATATATTACACAATACTGATGAGGATGATTCAGTCAAGAGGGAGAAATGATGACACACAAGACAGAGGGTAGAATTTTTGCAGTTCTGTGCTTGAAGAAACATAGATGGCAACCAGTGCGAAAGTGGAAATGTAGGAGCAAGGATAGTTTATCCACAGTACTGAAAAGAAGGCATGATATATAGGCATGATGCTAGTTAGTGAATAGATATTGTAAACTGGTAGACATTTTCTTTGAATCCCCTGTCTTTTCTCAGTGAAACAGGAAGCAAGGTTACAAAGTGAGAGGGTGGGATGGAAAAAAGTATTGATGGTTTCAATAAAGAGAAAGTAGGACATAGTCTTCTAGGAGAGTCTGAGAATGGATCGAAAGGACATGTGGTTGGATTGTTGAGTACCATCAAGGACCTATTTGTGTTCAGACAGGCCAATTTGATTATATTTATTTTTTTGTCAAGCCACAATCACAGTATTTGTAAAAATGTGTAATGCACAGCAATCTAAATCTTACAAACAAAATGTTGAGGAAAAGAACATAAGCTTTGGGCATAAACCACATACTCAGAAATAGAAATAGCTTTTTAACCCAATTATTTAACCTCTCTAAGCTTCAGTTTACTGATTTGCAAAATGGGGATAAAAGTAGCAATTTAGAACATGTTTACATAAGGATTATGAGACTATACACATAAAGTAATTAAAATAATGTCTAGAGCATAAAAAACACTCAATAATAGTTTTAACATTATTGTTGTTTTTATTACTATTGTGACTAAGAAAATCCTATTCAGGTGAATTTTAAATTGTTTTTTATTTGACATCACAAGTAAAGACAGTAAAAGCAAAAACAAACAAGTGGGAATACATCAGATTGAAAAGTTTCTGTACTGCAAAGGGAATAATCAACAAAACCGAAAGGCAACCTATGGAATGGGAAAAGATATTAGCATATGACATACCTAATAAAGGGTTAAAATCCAAAATACATGGGCAGCCGGGGTGGCTCAGCGGTTTAGCACCGCCTTCAGTCCAGGGCCTGATCCTGGAGACCCTGGATGGAGTCCCACATCCGGCTCCCTGCATGGGGCCTGCTTCTCCCTCTGCCTGTGTCTCTGCCTCTCTCTCTCTCTCTCTCTCTCTCATGAATAAATAAATAAAATCTTTTTAAAAAGCCCAAAATACATAAAGAACTTATAAAACTCAACATGTACATGATGAGATGAGCACTGGGTGTTAGACTATATGTTGGCAAAGTGAATTTGAACAAAATTTTAAAAACACAACTCAATACCCCAAAATGAATAATCCAATTAAAAATGGGCAGAAGACATGAATAGACATTTTTCTAAATGTCTATTGGCTAATAGACACAGGAAAAGATGATCAACATCACTGATCATCAGAGAAATGCAAATCAAAACAAGATGAATTATCACCCCATGTGTCAAAATGGCTAAAATCAACAACACAGGAAACAACAAGTGTTGGCAAGGGCGTGGGAAAAAAAGGAATCCTTTTGCATTATTGGTGGGAATGCATATTGGTGCAGCCACTTTGGAAAGTAGTATGGAGTTTCCTCAAAAAGTTAATAATAATAAAACTAGTCTATGACCCAGTAATCATACTACTGGGTATTTACCCCCTTAAAACCAAAAACACTAATTTGGGCTAATGTTCAAAATACATAAAGAACTTGTAACACTTAATATCAAATAAACAAATAATCTAATTTAAAAATGGTCAAAGGACCTGAATAGACATTTTCCCAAAGATATACAAATAGCTAACAAGTACATGGAAAGGTAATTTTTTAAACCTTTTTTCACTTCTAAATAGATTTCATAATCAACCTATATAGTTGCACAAAATAAAACAAAAACCACTGCTAATATTTTTACTGTCTCATAGTTTTGCCTTTTCCAGAGTGTCATATGGTTGGAATCATACAGTACGAAACCTTCCCAGATTGGCCTCTTTCACTTAGTAATACACATTGAAGATTGCTCCATGCCTTTTCATGGCTTGATAGCTCATTTCTTTTTTTTAAGTTTTAATTTTAATTCAAGTTAGTTAATATCTAGTTTTATATTAGTTTTAGGTATATAATATAGTGATTCAACACTTCTAGACATCACCCTGTGCTCATCATGACAAGTGCACTCCTTGCTCATTTCTTTTTAACACTGAATAAGATTCCATCTTCTGATTGTATCATAGTTTATCTATTCACCTACTAAGGGACATCTTGGTTGCTTACAGGTTTTGAAAATTATGAATAAAGTTGCTATAAACACCTGTGTGTAGCTTTTCATATGGTCATAAGTTTTCAACTGCTTTAGGTAAATGCCAAGGAGCATGATTGCTGGATCATAGAGTAAAATTAGATTTAGTTTCGTAAGAAGCCTCCAAACTGTCTTACCATTTTTTTTTTTATTCCCAACGGCAATGAATGAAAATTCCTGTGCTCCACATCCTCACCAGCATTTCATGTGCCCAGGATTCTGGATTTTGGTACTCTACTAATTTTTTACTGCAAGTCATGCACCATGTATAAAAGAACCACAAAGGCTCTTGAGGAGATTTTTTAAAAAAGATTTTACTTATTTATTTATGAGACACACACACAGAGGCAGAGGGAGAAGTAGGCTCAATGCAGGGAGCCCAACGTGGGACTTGATCCCGGGTTTCCAGGAAGTCCTGGGTCTCCAGGATGAGGCCCTGGGCTGAAGGTGGCACTAAACCGCTGAGCCACCCGGGCTGCCCTTGATGAGATATTCTAAAGAGAGTTACACCTTTCCCCTTTTAGGCAGATAGGGTGAGGGGAATGCTTACCTCAGTCCAATTAGATATTGAACTGAGTGAGGGCTAGACTGCAGTTTTAGTAAATCTCAGTTTACTGGTTTGTTCTTCTTATCTAAAATATAAAACCTAAAAAAAAATAAAAAAATAAAAAAAATAAAATATAAAACCTTGGTGGGTCTTTTTTTTTTTTTAAGTTGTTGAAAGACTGCAAAGGATCCACATCTGCCATTCACAGTTTACAGCCTCCCATGACTTCAAATTCTAGCACATTTGTTTCCTAAAAACTGGGTGGTTTCTGGAGATTTCACTTTACTTTTTAGAAGTATTTGACCTAGCTCCCTGTATTCTTGTGTAGTACCAGAAGTCAGCAAATGTCTGGTAGGGGAAATCTGCTGAGCATTTAAGTCTCATCAACTTTTCAATTTGTCAACTAGCCCTGTCAAACTGTTAAAGGCTTTGTTGGTTTTTCTTTCTCCCAGTAGAGGCTTTTTGCCTGGGTAAGCCTGATCCTCAACCTGTTCTTAGTGTTGGTACATTTTCCAGAGGAGAAAAACAGTTGGGGATTGTCATTCCACTTTGGGAAAGTTTTGCCTTCCTTGGAATGTTGATTTATTTAATCCTTATTGTTTCTGTCACTGGTACATTTAAAATTATTTTTGTCAATTATTTAGTTTTTTTCTAGTTATAGAAGGATTTGTTGGCTCTCATGACTTCTCAGAGGTATATCTGAATAAATATTTTTGATCTTATAACTGGAATCTTTTAACTGCTATGTTTCCTGCTCATTTATAGAAAATTGATTTTTGTGTATCATTTTTATATCCAGCAATTTTCCTAAAGTTCTATCTTAATGTAATAGTTTATCCATAGTTTCTTTTATTTTTTTTTAAAGATTTTATTTATTTATTCACAGACACAGAGAGAGAGAGGCAGAGACACAGGCAGAGGGAGAAGCAGGCTCCATGCAGGGAGCCCGATGTGGGAATCGATCCCAGGTCTTCAGGATCACAGCCCAGGCTGCAGGCGGCGCCAAACCGCTGCGCCACCGGGGCTGCCCCATAGTTTTTTTTTAGATTTTTCGATGTAATTCATATAATCTATGAATAATGATAATTTTATATTTATTTTCCCATATTTATGTTTGAATTTCTTTTTTGGGAGGCAGGCTGGGTGGCTCAGCAGTTTAGTGCCGCCTTTGGCCCAGGGCGTGATCCTGGAGACCTGGGATCAAGTCCGGGATCCAGTCCTACATCGGGCTCCCTGCATGGAAGCTGCTTCTCCCTCTGCCTGTGTCTCTGTCTCTCTCTTTCTGTGTCTCTCATGAATAAATAAATAAAATATTTTTTAAAATTTTCTTTTTTTGTTCTTAATGAACTGAACTAAATAGGGCTTCCACTATAATGTTGAATAGTAGTGATGATGGCAGTCACCTTGTCATATTCTCAATGTCAAGGGAGTATTTTAATATATTACAGATAAGTGTGATGTTTTCAATAAGTATTTTTATAGATACATCCTACCATATTAAGGAAGCTCTTTTATATTCTTTGTTTTTTTGGAAAAGAATGATCATCAAATTTTATCAAAAGCTTTTTTTCTATGCCTTTTTGCATAATCAAAATATTCTTCTCCAAAATATTAACGTGGTGATTTACATTTTAAAATTTTTGACCAGAATAGCATTTCTGAGATAAACCCAACTAGGTCATGATATATTAGGCTGTTTATATATTGTTAAATATGATTTATGAACAATTTTTAGGATTTGTTCATTCATGACTATGAATAAGAAAAGACTTATAATGTTATTTGCCCATATAGTCCTTGTCAGGTTTTAGTGTCAAGGTTATGCTAGTGTCATAAAATTATTTTGGTACTGTTGTACCTTTGTTTACTCTATGGAAGAATTTTGTTAGATTATAATTATTTCTTTCTTAAATGATTGGTAGAAATTGCAGTAAAGCCAATTTGGCCTAGGGTTTCTCTGTAAGAAAATTTTAGTTTTTCACTTAATAGTTATAGTAATATTCAGATGATCCTTTTGTTTTTGTTTTCTAACAGTTTTATTATTATGTAATATGCATACAGGGGAAAATCCCCAATCTCAAATAAAGAAAAAGATGAATTTTGAAAAAAAGATACATTCATTTAAGCATTATCTAGATTGAGATAAAGAACATTCCATGATCCTAGAAAGTTCTCTGGGCCCCTTCTAGTCACTCTCCACTCCCTTAAGTTACCATTGTTCTGACTTCTCATTTATAGATTACTTTTGCCTGTTCCTGCTCTTTATAAAAATGGAACCATAGAGTATATACTCCTCTTTTATCTCACTTCTTTTGCTTAGCATCATGTTTTTGAGATCTGTGCATGCTGTATTTGTGAGTAGCTTGTTTATATATTCTATTGCTGTGGACTTTGTTTATCCTCCATTTTTTAGCTATTACAAATATAGCTGCTATGAGTTTTCTTGTACAAAGCTTTTTGTGAAAATATAATTTTCTTTCTATTGGTTATATAGCTATGAACAGTATTGCCAGACTATAGGTATAGGTTTATGTTAAATTTTATGAGAAACTGCCAAAGAGATTTTTCAACCATTTTGTACCATTTTATACTTCCACCCTTAATGTATGAGAGTTCCATTTGTTTACATACTTAATACAGTGAATATAAGTTTATCTTTATCCATCCCAGTGAATTACAGGGATATCTCATTGTAGTGTAAATTTGGCTTTCTATAATGACTAATGATGCATCTATACTTATCAGCCACTGTTTATCTTTTTTTAAAGAATTTACTTATTGACTTGACAGAGAGATAGAGTCAGAGAGCACAAGCTGGGGGAATGGAAGATGGAGAGGGAGAAGCAGGGTCCCCACTGGGCAGGGAACCTGACATGGGACTCCATCCCAGGACCCCAGGATCATGACTTGAGCCAAAAGTAGATTCTTAACTGACTGAGCCACTCAGGTGCCCCCTGTGTATCTTCATGTATCTTCTTTTTGCAGTATCTATAAAAGTAATTTTTCCAACTTTTTGTTATTTATAGATCATTTTGAAACTCTAGTATAAATGTCAAAAATATTAAAAATAAATGTGACTATAATAACTTTCAATGGATACATAACATAAAAAGATGTAAATTATGACATAAAAATATAAAATGTGTTTGGGGGAGTAACAGGGTAGTTTTTGTATGCAACTGAAGTTAAGTTGTTATTAGCTCAAAATAGGCTATTGTAACTATAATATGCTTTTTAAAAAGAGTTTATGTATTCATGAGACACACAGACAGAGAGGGGCAGAGACTTAGGCAGAGGGAGAAGCAGCCTCCATGCAGGGAGCCCGATGTGGGGCTTGATCCCAGGACTTCGCGTTCACGCCCTGAGCTGAAGGCAGAGCTGAAGGCAGACGTTCAACCGCTGAGCCACCCAGGCATCCCACCATAATATGTTTTATGTAAGTCTGGTGATAACCACAAAGTGGAAGCCCATAGAAGTTATACAAAAGAAAAAGAGAAAGGAATGAAAGTGTACATAAATCATCAAATCATAAAGGAAGATAGTAAGAGATGAAGATGGGAACAAAATGCTATAAAATAGAAAACAACAGGATGATAATATTAAGTTCTTATATATCGATAGTTACTTTACACATAAATGGATTAAATATTCCAACCAAAAGACACAAAGTTGCTGAATAGAGTTAAAAAAAAAACCTGAAAAAACAAGACCTAACTCTATGATGCTTATCAGAGATTTATTTCAGTTTTAAAGACACTCATAGACTCAAAGTGAAGGAACGGATATCAGGTGTAGCTATAATCACATCAGATAAAGTAATCTTCAGTATCCCAATTTCAATATTGAATAGATAATCCTGACAAAAAATCAATAAGGAAAACAGTAGATTTGAAATACACTAGGCCAAATGAAGCTAATATATACAGAACATTCCATTCAATGGCAACAGAATACACATTCTTCTCAAGTGTACATTGTACTTCCTCTAGCACACATCATATGTTGTGCCACAAGCGAATCTTAACAAATTTCAGATAAGTGAAATCATATCAAATATTTTTTTTGACCACAATGGCATGAGACTAGAAATCAATAATAGCAAGAAAAGTGGAAAATTTACAAATGCATGGAAAATAACACAGTGCTAAAAAAATCAGTGGGTCAGAAAAGAAATCAAAATGTAAATCAGAAAGTATCTAGAGACAAGTGAAAATGGAAACGCAGCATATGGAAACATATGGGATGCAGCAAAAGCATTCTAAGAGGGAAGTTTACGCTGATAAACACCTACAATAAGAAAAAGAGACCTTAAATAAACAACCTAATTTTATACCTCAAGGAACTAGAAAAAGAATAACAAATTAAACCCAAAGTTAGCATACAGAAAGATATAATAAAAATTAAAGCAGAAATAAATGGAATGGAGACCAGAAAGAAAATAGAAAAAAAAATCAAAACCAAGAGTTAGGGTTTGTTTGTTTTTTTTTTTTTTTTAGATTTTATTTATTTGAGAGAGAGAGAGAGAGAGAGAGAGGAGCAGGCATATGCATAAGGGGGTGAGGGGTAGAGGGGGAAGCAGACTCCCTGATGTGGGGCTTGATCCCAGGATCCTGAGATCATGAATTGAGACAAAGGCAGATGCTTAACTGACTGAGCCACCCAGGTGCCCCGAGAGTTAGTTTTTTAAAAAGATAAACAAAATTGACAGATCTACCTAGATTAACCAAGAAAAAAAGAGAGGAGTTAAACATAATTATAAATGAAAGAGGAAACATTATGACTGATACCACAAAATATAAAGAATCATAACACTACTATGAACAATTATATACAAATTGGATAACAGAAAAAAAAAGAAAAATTCCTAGAAATATATAATCTACTAAGACTGAATCATGAAGAAGTAGACAGTATGAACAGAACAGAGTGAGGATATTAAAGCAGTAATCAAAGATCTCCCAACAAAGAAAAACCCAGGAGAAACAGGTTCACTGGCAAATTGTGCCAAATATTTAAAGAAGAATGAAGGCTGATGCTTTTCAAATTCTTCCAAAAAACTGAAGAGAAGGACCACTACTGAACCGATTTATGAGGCCAGCAATACCATGATACCAGTGCCAGATAAGGACACTACAAGGAAATGAAACTGATGAATATAGATGCAAATATTACAACAAAACACTAACATACTAAATTCAGCAGCACATTAAAAAAAAAAAAAAACCATACACCATGATCAAACTGGATTTATCCCTAGGATGCAAGGATGGTTCAACGTACACAAATCAATAAATGCGATAACCATATTAATAGAATGAAGGATAAAAAAGCATATGATAATCTCAAAAAATGCAGAAAAACCAGTTGAAATAATTCTATATCTTTTTATGATAAAAACTCTAAACAATTTGGGTATAGAAGGATTGTACCTCAACATATTAAAAGCCACATATGAGAAACCCACAGCTAACATAATACTCAATGGTAAAAGGCTGAAAGCTTTTCCTCTAAGATCAGCAATAAGACAAAAGATCCACTCTCACCACTCCTATTCAGCATAGTATTGGAAGTCCTACCCAGACCAACTAGGCAAGAAAAATCAAAAGCATCCAAATTATAAGGAAGAAGTTAAATTTTCTGTTTGTAGATGACATAATCTTATATTTAGAAAACCCTAAAGTTTCCACAAAAATTGTTAGAATTAATAAATAAATTCAGCAGAGTTGTAGAGTACAAAATTAACACACAAAAATGAATTGTATTTGTATATCTTAAAAGTGAATGATCTGAAAAATAATGTAGAAAACAATTCCATTCACAATATCATCAAAAAATAATATCCTTAGGAATAGATTTAATTAAGGCGGTGAAAGATCTGGACACTGAAAATGATAAGACATTGGTAAAAAAAAAAAAAACTGAAGGAAATACAACTAAATGGAAAGAGATCCCAAGTATACAGATCAGAAGAATTAATATTGTTAAAATGCCCATACTACCCAAAGATATCTATAGATTTAATGCAATACCTATCAAAATTCCAATGGTATTTTCAATAGCAATTGAAAACAATACTAAAATTTGTATGGAACCACCAAAATCCCTAAATAGCTAAAGTGATTCTGAGAAAAAGTATCAAACCTGGAGGCATCATGCTTCCTAATGTCAAACTGTTTTAAAAAAGATATAGTAATCAAATCAATATGGTACTAAGAACAGATACATAGACCAATGAAACAGGATTGAGAGCCCAGATAAAAACCTACATATATATGGTCAACTAATACTTGCCAAAGCAGCCAAGAATACTCAATGGGGGGATCCCTGGGTGGCGCAGCGGTTTGGCGCCTGCCTTTGGCCCAGGGCGCGATCCTGGAGACCCGGGATCGAGTCCCACGTCGGGCTCCCGGTGCATGGAGCCTGCTTCTCCCTCTGCCTGTGTCTCTGCCTCTCTCTCTCTCTGTGACTATCATAAATAAATAAAAATTAAAAAAAAATACTCAATGGGGGAAAGGATAGTCTCCTTAATAAATGGTGCTGGAAAACTGGATATTCACATGCAAAAGAATAAAATTGAGATGGATTAAATCTTAAATGTGAGACTGGGAACCATAAAACTTCTTGAAGAAAATATAGGGGAGGGCAGCCCTGGTGGTGCAGCGGTTTAGCGCCGCCTGCAGCCCAGGGCGTGATCCTGGAGACCCTGGATCGAGTCCCATGTCAGGCTCTCTGCATGGAGCCTGCTTCTCCCTCTGCCTCTCATTCTCTCTCTGTGTCTCTATTAATAAATAAATAAAATTAAAACAAATATATAGGGGAAAAAAGCTCCATGACATTGGGATTGACAATAACTTTTTGGATATTATACCAAAAGTGCAAGCCACAAGTTAACAAATGGGAATACATCAAACTAAAATGCTTCTGCATGGAAAAAGAAACAATAAACACAATGAACAATGAAAAGGCAACCTACATGGGGATCCCTGGGTGGCTCAGCGGTTTGGCACCTGCCTTTGGCCCAGGGCGCGATCCTGGAGTCCCGGAATCGAGTCCCGCGTTGGGCTCCCGGCATAGAGCCTGCTTCTCTCTCTGCCTCTCTCTCTTTCTCTATCATAAAAAAAAAAAAAAAAAAAACTTAAAAAAATCTCCCTGGAGAAAACCTGGACATTAAAAAAAAAATGGCAACCTACAGAATGTGAGAACATATTTACAAGCCATGTATTTGATAAAGGGTTAATATCCAAAACGTAAAAAAATATCCAAAACATATTTTAATAACCTTCATAATATTCAATAGCAAAAACAAAAAAAAACCAAATAATTCAGTTAAAAATGAGCAAAGGACCTGAATAGACATTTTCTCAAAGAAGATATACAAATGACTGACAGGTACATTAAAAGGCTCTCAACATAAAAAAAATTCTCAATCAAAACTACAATTCAAAAAAGATAAGAGGCAACAAGTGGAGGATGTGCAGAAAGTGCAACTGCTACGCACTGTTGATGAGAATTTAAGTGGTACAGCCATCATGGTAAGCAGTATGGAGATCCTTCAACAAATTAAAACTACCATATAATCCACAAATCTCACTTCTAGTTATATATCTGAAGGAAGTGGCATTAATACCTCCAAGAGAAGTCTGTATTCTCAAGTTCAGTGTGGCATTATTTACAATATCCAACACATGGAAACAATCTAAATGTCTATTGATGGATGAATGGATTTTAAAAATGTGGTATATATATGCAGTTGAGGGGATCCCTGGGTGGCTCAGCAGTTAAGCATCTGCCTTTGGCTCAGGGCATGATCCTGGAATCCCGGGATCAAGTCTCACGTCGGGCTCCTTGCATGGAGCCTGCTTCTGTCTCTGCCTCTCTCTCCCTCTGTGCCTCTTATGAATAAATAAATAAAATCTTAAAAAAATATACATGCAATTGAATATTAGCCATAAAAAGAAGGAAATCCTGACATTTTTGACAATATGGATGGACGTTGAGGTCATTTATACTCAGTGAAATAATCAAGCAGAGAAAGACAAATACTGTATGATTTCACTTATATGTGGAATCTAAAAAAGCTGAACCCATGGAAACTAAGAGTAGATTGGTGGTTGCTAGCGGTTGGGCAAAAAAGGAAGGAACACTCCCAAAGTAATTTTAGGAGGCCAGCATTAATTACCCTGATACCAAAACTGGAAAAGGATACCACAAGAAAAGTATAGACCAATATCCCTGGTAAATATAGATGCAAAAATTCTCAGCAATTATCAACAAATTAAATTCAACAATTAAAGAATCACATACCATGATCAAGTGGTATTTATCCCTGGGATACAGGATAGTTCAACATACAAAAATCAATAATTGTGATACACCACATTAATAGAATGAAAGACAAAAATCATGTGATCATCTCAATAGGTGCAGAAAACGTTCTTGTGAAAAGACAGCATCCTGTCATGATAAAAACTCAGCAAATTGGTTATAGGAAAAATGTACCTCAACATAATAAAGATCATATATGACAAAACCACAACTAACATTATTTTCAAAAGTGAAAGGTTGAAAGCTTTTTCTCTAAGATTAGAAACAAGACAAGGGTGCCTACTCTCACCACTCTTATTCAACATAGTACTAGAAGTTTTTTTTTTTTAAGATTTTATTTCTTTATTCATGAGAGACAGAGAGAAAGAGAGGCAGAGACACAGGCAGAGGGAGAAGCAGGCTCCATGCAGGGAGCCCGACGTGGGACTCGATCCCGGAACTCCAGGATCACGCCCCGGGCTGAAGGCAGATGCTCAACTACTGCGCCACCCAGGTGCCCCAGTAATAGAAGTTTTAGCTAAAGCAATCAGGCAAGACAAAGAAGTAAAAAGCATCCAAAAAGAAAGGTAGAAGCAAATTGTTATTTGCAGATGATATAATCTTATATATAGAAAATCACAAAGCAAAATCTGTTGGAACTAATTAACGAATTCATTAAAGTTGCAGGGTTTAAGATCCATATGAAATTAGTTGCTTTCTATACAGTAGCAATAAAATATCTGAAAAAGTAATAAAGAAAACTATTCCATTCACAAAAGCATCAAAAACAGTAAAACAAATTTCAATATTTGATTAAATCATTTATTTTACTAAATAAATTTATTTTTAATAAATAATAAATTTTTATTAAATAAATATTAGTGATATTTATTAAAATTCATTTTATTGTTTAAATAAATAAATTTAACCAAGGAAGTGAAATATCTGTACAGTGAAAACTATAAATTTTGATGAAAGATGTTAAAGAAAACACAAATAAGTGGAAAGATATTTTGTATTCATGGATTGAAAGAATTAATATTGTTAAAAAGTCCATGCTACCCAAAGCCATCCATATATACAGTGCAATCCCTATTAAAATTCCAATGACATTTTTCAGAAAAAAGAAAAACTATCATAGAATTAGTATGGAACTACAAAAGACCCCAAATAGCCAAAACAATCTTGAGAAAGAAGAACAAAGCCAGAGACATCACACTTTCATGTCACATTTTATGATTTCAAACTATACTACAAAGCTATAGCAATTAAAACATGATTTTTTTTCTTTATCTTCAATTTTTCGTAGTTTGAGAATGATATACCTAAGTGTAGTTTATTTTTGTTGGGGGCATTTTTCATGCATGGCGTTCTATGAGCTCCTGGAACAGTAGTTTGTGAGACATTCTCAGTCAATATTGTTTCAGATATTTCTTTTGTTCCTTTTTCTTCCGTATCTGGTATTCCTATTATGCATATGTCACAGATTTTGTAGTTGTCCCAAATCTTTGGATATTGTGTTCTATTTTTTTCAGTCTTTGTTCTTTTTGCTCTTCAGTTTTGGAGTTTTTATTGATATATGCCCTAGTGTAGAGATTCTTTCCTTAGTAGACTGTGTCCAGTCTACTAATAAGCCCATCAAAGCATTCTTCATTTCTATTACATTACTTTTGATCTTGCATTTCTTTTTTTTTTTTGGCATTTCTTTTTGGTTCTTAGGATTTCTTTTTTTTTAAGATTTTATTTATTTTATTTATTCATGAGCGACACATAGAGAGAGGCAGAGAAATAGGTAGAGAGAGAAGCAGGCTCCCTGTAGGCAGCCCTATGTGGGACTCCAGGATCACTCCCTGAGCCTAAGGTGGATGCTCAGCCACCCAGGCATCCTTGGTTCTTTCTTAGGATTTCCATCTCTGTTTACATTGCCCATTTGTTCTTCATGCTGTTTTATCCATGAGAGCCCTTAGTGTATTTATCACAGTTGTTTTAAATTCTTAGTCCAATAATTCCAACATCCTTGTCATGCCTGTTTCTGATGCTTGTTCTGTTTCTTCAGATTGGGTTTTTTCACCTTTTGGCATGCCTCGTTATTTTTTCTTGGTAGTTGGGCATGATATACCACCTATAAGGAACTGCTCTATATAGGCCTTCACTAATGTGATGGTGAGATGTGGGGGGAAGTGTCCTATTGTCCTATGATTAGGTCTTAGTCTTTAGGAAGCCTCTGCCCTTGGGCTGTGAACTTCACATGTGCTTCTCAGTTCTTTTCTCTCAGGGGAGAATGAGTAGCCTGGGCTGGAATCAAACTAGTGCTGATTGGAGTTGGGTATTTCCTTTCCCCCAGTCACTCTCTGATAATACTCTAGCAGATTAGGCTGTGATTAACTAGGTTCTCCTGAGGGCGGGCCTTGTTAAGAACAGAGAGCTCAGGCATATTTCAAAATGGTTCCTTTTTCCCCTCCCACTGCCAGAAGCCCAAGGGATTTTTTTTCTTCAATATTTATCGTGAGAACCTGGTCAAGCTCTCCGAAGTAAATGTCACAATATTGTGAGGGCCCCCCTATTAATGAATTTCCCCTGGGATTTTTAACTCTCATACTTGCTCACACTGAGCCTCCAAGAATTCATGAAATTGTAATTCAGATTTTCCTACCTTGGCATTGGGTTCTTTGCCAGTTTCAGTGAGGAAGTCTCTGTTGTGAGTCCCTAAATTAATTTCTATGTCTCTCCAGTCTTGGAGGCAGCAGTTTGCTCTGTGTCTTCACCTCTTTTATGGATCCAAGACTTGTGTTTTTTTTTTTTCAGTCTGTTCAGGGTTTACTTGTTAGAATGAAATGGTGATTTCCAAGTTCTTCACATGGGGAACTGGAATATATATTTTTTTTTCTTAAATTTCAGCACTTTAGAGATAACTTTTTTCTAGTGAGAGGTCAACAATTGTATTGTTGTTCCTCAGTATGTTATTTTTTCTAGATTCTTTTAAGATTTTGTCTTTATATTTGATTTTGAGTAGTTTGACCAATTTTTTTTTTCAAGATTTTATTTATTTATTCATGAGAGACACAGAGGGAGAAGCAGGCTCCTCGCAAGGAGCCTGACATGGGACGCAATTCCAAGACCTGGGATCATGACCTGAGCTGAAGGCAGACAGTCAACTGCTGAGCTCCCCAGGCGTCCCTAGTTTGACCCATTTATCTGGCTGTGGTATCCCGCTTAGTAGGGGGCTGACTTTCTTGAATATACTAATTAATGTTTCATTATATTTGGAAATATTTTAGGCATTATTTTTCAAACATTTTCCCTCTCTTATTCTTTGCCTTCTGAGACTCCAATTATATATGTTAGAGTTTGAAATTATCCAACAAATTACCTAGGCTCTGTTAATCTTTTTTTAAAATTTTTATTTATTTATGATCGTCACACAGAGAGAGAGAGGCAGAGACATAGGCAGAGGGAGAAGCAGGCTCCATGCACCGGGAGCCCGACGTGGGATTTGATTCCGGGTCTCCAGGATCGCGCCCTGGGCCAAAGGCAGGCGCTAAACCACTGTGCCACCCAGGGATCCCTGTTAATCTTTTTCAATCTTTTCTTTCTCTGTAGTTCAGATTGAATAATATTTATTAATATGTCTTCAAGTTAACTTATTCTTTCTTTTCTCATTTCCAGTCTGCTGGTGAGCCCACTCAGGTAATTTTATTTCAGATATTTTCATTTTCAGTTCTGGAATTTGCATCTGACCATTTTTAATTGTTTCTATATCTCTGATATGAGTTTCTATTTGCTCATTTGTTAAAATGTATTGTCCTTTATGTTCATTAGTGTAGTTATGATAGATGACTTAAAATTCTTTTCTGCTAATTCCAACATCTGGTCCACATGGAGCTGTTGTCCCCTGATTGCCTTTTCTCTTGAGTAAATATTTTCCAGTCTCTTTGTGTTCTTTTTCCTAGTAATTTTGGAGTATACCCTGAACTTTGTGAATCTCTACATTCTTTTCTCTAGAAAGTAATGCTCTTTTAAAATTTTTTTTTAATTTTTAATTTTTTTTTAGGAGTCTCATGCTCTAATGACTGAGCTAGCCAGGTGCTTTTTTTCCTTTTTTGTTTTTTTTTTTAAGTAGGCAGTTAACTGAACTGAAACTCTAAACTCTCCCTTGTGGTGGGCAGCAGTGAAAACTGTTTAATTCGTTCAGCTTTATTTAGACTCTTTGGAATCTGTCCCCACATGCATAATTTATGGTTCCAACAGAGATTTGGTTGGGCAGTTTATACAAAGAATTGGGGTCTCCCACTGTGGTGTTCTCTCCATTCTTGAATTTCTCTCATCGCATTCCAGCTTCAGTGGTTATCCTGAATTTTGTCTTCTTGTTCTTCAAGCCACTAGGACTGTGAGCAATTGTGTTAGGCAGCTGAATGGCACTGGCTTGTGAGAGCCAACTGTGTACATCTCTTCCCAACTCTGTGTTGCTGGAATTGGCTGTGGTGGGAATATTTACACTATGGAAATTGAGAAATGCTATGAATCAGGCTTTTATTTATTTTATTTTCCTGAAGAGCCAGTTGTTTAACATTTAACAGCTGCAACACTTACAGTTTTTCTAAGTTTTAGTTACTGTTTTGGCCTGGGACCTGCCTCATGGGACCTGCCCACAGGCAAAAATTCCTTAAAAATGGAAATTCACTTTCTTATAATTGTCAATCTTTCATTGTTAACTCTTTCAATTTATGCCTGCTTATGATCAGTTTCCAAAGCATTCAGATTGTTGTTTTATTTTTGTCCAGAATTTATTGTTATCTGCAGCAGGATAGGCTTGATAGAAACTGCTTTATCACTACCAGTAGTGGTCTAGTAAAGTTTTTCTGTGGTTTGCAGTGAACTGAGAACGTTTATGAAAATGCTATTAATTTTACCCAGAGCTAAAATTGTATGATTTAAAAGAATAGCTTTTATTATGAGAATATCTTCATCTAGCTTATTTGAGTTAAAATATCTTTTCTTTATTTTTTTAGACTTTATTTATTTATTCATGAGAGACACAGAGAGAGGGGCAGAGGGAGAAGCAGGCTCCATGCAGGGAGCCTGATGTGGGATTTGATCCCTGGACTCCAGGATCACACCCTGGCCGAAAGCAGGCTCCAAACCACTGAGCCACTCAGGGATCCCTAAAGATTTTATTTATTCATGAGAGACACACACAGAAAGGCAGAGACATAGACAGAGGGAGAAGCAGGCTCCCCATGGGGAATCTGATATGGGACTCCATCCCAGGACCCCAGGATCACAACCTGAGCCGAAGGCAGATGCTCAACCACTGAGCCACCCAGGCGTCCCAATATCTTTTCTTTAAAAAGGATATAACAGATGGCTTATTTGTTAGTATCTTTATTTCACAAAAATAAAGTTTGCCACCATAGTGCGTTGAATAGCATTTCTCCCCAAATTCATGTACACTCAGAACCTAAGGATGTAATCTCATTTGGATGTGTGATCTTTGCAGAATTAAAGATCTCAAGATAAAATCATTCTGGACTTAGGATCGGCCCAAATCTAATGACTGGTGTCTTTATAACAAAACAGATGGGGAAATTTGGTCATACAGAGACACAGAGGAAAAGACAATTTGAAGATTGAGGCAGAGATTAGAGTGATTCTTCTACAAGCCAAGGAATGCCAGGAGCTACCAGAAGCTGGAATAAGCAAGGGACAATTCTCCTCTAGAGCGTTTGGGGGAAGTGTGGCCCTGCCAGCCAGCACTTTGATATTAGACTTTAGGTGGCCTCCAAAACTGTGAGACAATAAATTGTTGTTGTTTTAAGCCATCAAATTTATTGTAAGTTGTTATGGCAGACCTAGGAAATAACACAGCAGCCTTATGTCAGTTCATACATTTCTTTTTGCCATTTTGCTAATCCATTAAATCCAACAGACATTTATGTAAACAAATATGCTTGCTTTATGTAAAACTTACCTGTTGCTTTGGTGGAGAAAAATACTATGGGACCAGCAGACTGAGTGCTGGTTTTGATTTTATCACTAATTCACTATAAGATTGTGTGAGCTATATCAATTTCTCTTTTCTGCAGGTCAATTCTCTTCTGCAGGTCAATTTCTCTTCTGCATAATGAAATGGTTATCTCTCTGGGTCCTTTTAGCTCAGTGACTCTGAGCTTATGGATCCCTAACTCTCTGTATAATCAGTATAGGGGTATATGCTTTAGAAGAAGTGTGTTAGTTGAAGTGAACACATGTTTCTCACTGGACAAGAGTAGAGTATTGGGAATTCGGGGTAGGGGATAAAAATAGCCCACTGTGGGATAAATTTTAAATGCCTACCATGTCTGAGTCACTGTAGGTACATTGAGACCAGTATTTTTATGCTAAACATTGTATGTAGGCTAGGAGTAGCTCTTAAAACATATGCTTATATTCGTATTGCCCTTAAAACATTCAAAATGGAATGTCATGTCAGTGTGATTTGGGATCCCATTTGAGGACCCATCTTTGGAGAAATCTTGAAATTTGGTAGTATTTTTTCACTATCAACAAATGAATTTCTTCATCACCTGGGATTTTTTTTTCCTGTTTTAGAGCCTAGATTCTTAGGTATCAAAGAGTCTTTCAAGATCATCTACATCTCACCATTCGTTTTGCCATTGAAGATATACGTTGAGAGCCAGATTAAAGAAGTAACTTGTCAAGGTACAGTGGAGCAATTTTTAGAGGCAGGATTCAAACCTAAGTTCCTTTATTTTATTCTTAGCCTAGGTCTCTTTACCCTCTGCTACAATTCTTCTACATTTTAAAGAATCTCCTTCTCTTCTCCGTCCCATTCCCCCATGTGCAAATGCACATGAGGCTCACACACTTACCTATACCTATATTCCCTTCTGAGGTTCTTGAAAGGAAAGCATTGTGGTTCTGCAGCCTGTCTGTTTTGCCTAGAGGGAAGCTCCAATTGACAGTTCTGAATTGGTTTCACACCTACTTGGTGGGGGGTGGAGGTGGCAGTTAGGTCGTTAGGGAATCGATGTGGCTGAACCCTTTCTTCTTAGTGGAGAGGGAATGACAACCTCTTTGATGTAATTTTTTTTTTTTTAGCTCATTACTGTTCGTAGAGATGGAATGTGAACAGACAGGATTGTGAAACCTTTATTTGGAGCCTGAGCTAAGAAGACACACCCATAGGGATATAAGGGAGACAGACCGCTTGTTTTCTGTCTTGGAGCAGCTAGCAAGCATTACACATCAGCATGGTAATCCATACTTCCTTTATCCTCCTATTCACTGCTCTTACCCTTTTGCTCTCTTTCTCTTTCCCTTGCTTCCTCTGCTCCTCCCCTTCCCTCTGAGCTTCTCTCTATTTCTCTGCTGGAAACCTTAAATAATAAAATACTACTTTAGTCTTTCCTAAAAGCACCACAGATCCAAAGCCTTGCAGCACTGTATTCCGGAGCCCTAGCACAGCCGCGTGCTCAGCACCAGGGAATGGTGAATCTAAAGCCAGCAAGGGGGAGGGGAGGAGGGAAGAGAGAAGAGATAGGGAGAGGCGGGAGAAAGAGAGAGAGAGGGAGAGGGGGAGGAGAGAGAGGGAGAGGGAGAGCGTGAGCGCGCGCAAGCTAGCGAGCAAAGCAGAGAGACGAGAGGGACCAGGAGAGAGACCCAGAGAAAGAGAAGAGGAAGCCGAGCTCTGTGAGGACTCAATCTCCAACTTGTTTCAATACATTCATCCTTCTCTTCTCTCCGCTTCGGGGAAGTGACTGTGGCGCTTGGTAAGGAGCATAGCTGGCCCTCCTTCCCCCTCCCCCAAGCCCAGGTCTCCTTTAGCGATAGCATCTCTCCCCCGTACTGAGAGTCTCCTTGGGTTGGCCGGGGAGGCGAGACACGCTCTGCAGCTGTGATGCTATCCTGGGTTCCCCTGTGGGGCTGGTGGGAGCCCAGAGTTGGCATCTGGGCAGAGAGGAACTGGGGTAAAACCTGATTTGGGGAGGGGGGTTGTGATGTGGTGTATGCGTGATTTGCTTCATTGTCAGTGAATTGTTTTGTTCCTTTTTGGAAACAGGTCAGCCTTGACCTTGCAAATTGCTTGGGGGGCCCGGCAGCTGCTGCAGAAAGCCACCCAGTGTCCCCTAGCCAGAGCAGACAGCACAGTCATGACCCCCCAGACAGCCCTAGGCACGGGGATGGGGTAATGGCTGGAGCTTCCTTCCTCCTTTAACTCTTTCTCTGCAGCTGTTTCTCATTGCTGGAATTGAGAAAGAGGGAGAACACCATGCAGCCCTTCCCCTCCTCTCCCTGTTACCTTTCCCAAATGCAACTGAGTAGAAAGTTGTAAATAACTGCTTCCTTTGAAAGCAGCTTGAGACCTCCCCCCTTCCTTTAAGGGGTTCATTGTGGGGTTGGGCCTGAGTTCCTTTACAAACTTGGGAGGCTTCTCTTGCTTCCCCGTGGGAAGCCCCATTGCCTGCGCACTCCCCATCCTAGGTAGTTGAACAGATAGGCTAGACCAGGGATTCAGATACCCTACCCCATCCCACTGGCAGGCTTGGTATTAAGTCCAGCTACGTCCTTGAGAAGGAAGAAACACCTGATGGTTTGTCTGGAATTGGCCTCGCAGTTTGCTGGTCCTCTAATTGTGGCCGAGGGTGGCATAGGCAGGAGGACTGGGGGAGGGGTGGCTTTTGGATTTAGAGCAGGGTGAGGAGCCAGCATTCCTGGTGCGAATTGTATGGTTTATCGAGGATCAGCTGGTTCTGGATATCTGGAGGATTGGCTGAAGCTGTTGTAGTAAGCCCCTCTGAACTGGTAGGAGAAGGGATCTGGATGCTTGATGGAGCTTTCTGAGTTAGCAACACTGCCATGCTTATGGCAGTAATTATTACATCAATACTAATCGCTAACATTGTTGAGTGCCCAGTATGTTTTGGATCTCAGGCTGAGGGTTTAATGTGTATTCTTACACCAACACTATGAAGCAGATACTATTATTATCCTTGGTTTACTGATGAGGAAACTGAAGCACAGAGAGGTTAAGTAACTTGTCTAAGGTTACAGAGTAATTAAATGTCCCAGTTAGGAGTTAAAACACAAGCACCCTGGGCCTAGAATGCATAGTCTTGACGTTAAGCACTACTGCTTCCTTGGGGAAAATTTTGCACCTCTGTTGGTTAGGCAAGTGTAGGTGTAGTAGGAAGGGTACTGCTTGGCAAAAGAATTTTTTTTGGAAAGTAGTAGCCTAGCCTTTGTGTAAGGTAATAGGAACTTAGAGTGGGGGGGCCTAGAGGCTGGCCTAGTGGCTGGCCTAGTGGCTGGCCCAAGCTTCACCTGGGTTTCCTGGAGTTGCCGCCCAAAAGGCTTCCTTGGCCAGCCTTCTTTCCTTGGAAAGGCTACCTGGAAAGACTTCACTTTTTCAGTCGTCTATCTCATATCCACAAAGGCTGCCTTTTCTCAGGACCAGATCTTTCTCTTATTTTCTGAGGGCTTAGAGTCACCTTGTCCTGAAAATTTTAGAATATTAAAAACTTGGAACTGGAAGGTCATTAGGCTTTACTTCTCCACCCAGTTCTTCAATTTGTCCTAAGCATTCAATTCATTGACTGATTTCTATTTGATCTCCCTGCAGTGACAGGGAGCTCATTAGATGGCTCTTTTTATCTTTGACCAATTCTGGTTGCCAGAAAGTAATCCCCATTATAAGCCAAGGTCTGTCTTCCTGTAACTTGTATTCATTGGTTCTTTGGGACTAGCTGCAACAAATTTGCTTCTTCTTAATAATAGCTCTTCAGATAGTTGAAGACAGCAGTCATACTTCTGCCCTCAAAGCCTCAGATATGACAAGATCACAAGTAAAGGATCATCGCTTGCCTCATTTTGGAAGCTAGACTTTTATTAATATGGCGCAGTATCCCATTCTCTTGTTTGTCAGTCACAAACCGAGCATACTGAGCTTTCTTAAGCAGTCTTAATGGTGTATGTTGTCTTCCTTGGAAAAGCTTGCTTTTTGGTATCAGGTGGACTCGTGGGAACAAAGAAGCTCTCTTTTTTCCCCTAAAGACCAGAATCAGTTAGTGTTAGTCCTTCTGAAGCTCCAGAATGTCCATTATAGCAGCCAGAGAATAGGCATGTGGGAAGATTTGAGCAACAGGGATTAAGGGCAATTAGCATAAAGGAGACACTTGAAATAGTGGTGATTCAAGGTTCACACAGTATATGGAAGGTAGAAGAATATATTCTTGAGTCAGAAAGTATCTCAGAAACAGTGACATCACCGAGGGGATGGTGCAGAATGAGACTGGGTGGAGTAGGAGTGAACACCCAGTGTGTTAGAGTGGAGGACTGAGCTGGGAGTTAGGGAATTTGAGTTCTATTCCTAGCTCTGCTAATTTGCCAGTTTCCTTGGACACCTGAGTCCTTCTCCATGGACCTCAGTTTTACATCTAAAAATGATAAGGTGGATTGTATCACCAAGGGACTTTTCAGATCCATGATTCTCCATCTGAAGTAAATTATAAAATCTCAGGGTTCTTAGGGATTCCAAAATCATCTAGGGGAGTGCTTCTCAAACTTTAATATGCAAAAGAATCTCTTGGTGATCTTGTTAAAATGCTAATTCTGATTGATAGGGTCTGGGGGTATAATCTGAGATTTTTCCATTTTAACTAATTACCAGGTAATCCTGAATCTGCTGTTCCAGTGCTTTTCAAACTACCTTGTTCAAAGACCAGTTTTTAAAAATCTTTCAATCCATCATAGACTGTTAGTTCAATAAAATACATTATGAATTATTAGAAAATGAAAGAGAAGGCAAAATATAAGCCCACATTTTTATTACTAGATTCAATAGACATAAAAATAATTTTTAGGAACGCTTGGGTGGCTCAGTGGTTGAGTGGCTGTCTTTGGCTCAGGTCCTTATCCTGGGGTCCTGGGATCGAGTCCCACATTGGGTTCCCCATACGAAGCCTGCTTCTCTCTCTGCCTATGTCTCTGCCTCTCTTTGTGTGTCTCTTATGAATAAATAACTAAAATACTTAAATATTTTTTAAATTGCTATAATATTTTATAAGTGCTTATTCTCAATTTCTGCACCTAGGTCATTACTGCCTGGCAATAATAGTTTGCAGACAGGCATTGATCTGTAGACCACACTTTGAATGGCAATGCACTAGGCTGCCACTAATTTAAGAGGCCCACTTATAATTTCAAAGTCATTTTTGCTAAATGATTTTTCACCATCAGGTTAAATGTCTCCTTTGACAGAGAACTTAATATTCTTACAAAGTAGCATCACTTGTTGTGACTGTCATAAACATTTTTTTTAGATTTTATAAATGCCCCTCTTAGATATATATTACAAGTAAATTGTCACTCCAATTTATTGTACTAACAGCCACTATCCTAGTGTGTGGTGTAGAGTAGATGTTTAATAAATGTTCATTAAGTGAATGAACAAGTTACTTGGTGTTGGTTATGCCTTTTGAAGCCATACAGTCCTTAAAGAAAGGTAATTTTGGTTTCCTTCTAGTATTTGGGAGGCAGTATTTATTCTATTTTATAAATCTCTAATGATAAATATAAGGCCAGTTTACCTGGCATCCCTATTTTATTTTATTTTATTTTATTTAGATTTTATTTATTCATGAGAGAGACACACAGAGGCAGAGACACACAGGCAGAGAGAGAAGCAGGCTCCTCACAGGGAGCCTGATGCGGAACTCGATCCCGGGACTCCAGGATCACGCCCTGAGCCAATGTCAGGCGCTAAATGGCTGAGCCACCCAGGGATCTCCCCAATTTTATTTTAAATGAATTATAGCAAGCCAGGCAAAGATTTTATACACCCTAAGTCCCAAATCTTTACCTTTAAATTGGTTGTTCATCAATTTAGTGGTTCAACAGCTATTTATTCAGTGATGTGATTAAGCACCATGCAGATGATACAAGGGTGAGCAAAACAGATATGGCCTTTGCTTGCTTGGAACTTATAGTTTGATGGGGAAGAGGCCATAAATCAGATACTCACACAACTGTTATTTCAGTCAGTAATAAATGCTATGAAAGAAAAATATGAGGTTGGGGCTATAAAAGTATATAACAGAAAAAAAACTGATCTAGTGTGGGGTTTAAGAAAACCTTCCAAAAAAAAGAAAACCTTCCTTGAGGAACTGATCTTAAGGTTGAGTAGAGACATGGGGGGGTGGGATGAGGTTATGGTGGGGTGGAGCAGTTTTGTAGATTAAGAGAAGAGCATGCATGAGGGCCTTGAGATGCACAGTGAATTTAAGAAATCAACAAAAGCTGGTGTGGCTGAAGTGGGACATTTTAGGGATTTTGATGTTTATTCCAGAAACACAGGGACTGATTAAAGGCTTTTTAAGCAGGATGACTGATATCGCCTAAACTGAATCCATTCAGTATAAGGTTACTAAGTGCTATGAACCAAAGGCAATGTGGGAGATACAGGCTGATTTAGGAATAGCTTCTGCCCTCTGAGATGACAGAGTCAAGTAAGAGAGCGAAGAAATATATAAACAACTATAATTCTAGGAGAATGAAATCCACACACATAAAAGAAGGGCATGCAAGGAGATCAAAGACAGCTTCCCAGAAGTGCTGTTTGAAGTGGGCTTCAAAGATTAGGCAAACTTTGGAGACACAGTTTGCTGTTCTAGGAAGAGGCCAGAAAAGCAGAGGACATGGATTAGGAACAGTGAGGAGCTTAGTTATGTTAGAGTAAAATGTATGGTAAAAGTATGTAAGGAATATTCGGCTTGGCTGTAAAATAATGTTAAATGCTAGCTTGGAGAATTAGAACTTCTATATGCAGTAGAGAAGCAATTCCCTTATTTTATGGGTGATCCTGACTGATCCTGAGACGGGGAGTCACTTGATTTGACTGAGGTCACACAGGCCAGCTAAAGGTACTGGGTACAGTTGAAAGAAATGTGGAATTGGAGCTCTCAAAATAAGTCAGCTGGAGAGTGATTTGGGAGTAATTGATATAGACACAGTACTTGAAGTAGAAAGAATGGATCCAAAGATCTCTTCTTTGAGGAATGCTTATGCTTTAGGATATGAGAAAACAAAGATGAGCTTGTGTGAAGGCTACAGAGGAGAGGACAGGCGTGTGGAAGGAGCATTTGAGAATACAGCATGATGAAAGAGCCAGTAGAGGAGAGGTCTCATCTATTAGTTGGACAAATATTTCTTGAATACCTATCATTTACTAACATGGAGAATGTAATGGTGAGCAAAATAAACATGGTTTTTGCTGTTTGGGCTCACGAATTAGATACTGAGATAGACCTTATTCTACAAACTATTGAATTATGTGCTTGTACATTGTGATTAGTGTAGAGAGGAAAATATACTGCTCTAAGAAGGAAGGCTGGGTTACCATTATTAGACTTTTCAGCAAAACTGTGTACTGACAACACCCAGTTTCTAATAGTCCTCCCCGTTATGATGCTCACAGTGCTTACTAAAAGACTGGATGATCATATCCATTTTGCTGTTGTTTGGCAGATGATAGTGCTGTAAGGAAAGGTAAGATTCCCTCTAGTCTCATGTCCTCAAGAACACAGGCTTACTTGAAACCAGGTTATATGTCGTGCTGCTTAACTGAAATTCTCAATGAGTCAGCACTCTTTCCAGATGTTCACTCTTCCCATTCAACAAGTTAGAGAAAGACACACTTGATAAGACAAAAATATGAAGAGTTGGATATTAAAAAACTCTCTGAAGATGAGATTTCAGATAGCCTAGTCTAGATTCTAGTCTTAGTTTGGAGGCTTAGTTTCTTGTGACAATCACTTGTTTGAGCCTGTTTCCATAACTGTAAAATGAAGAAAATTGGACTAAACCACACTGAAAGATTGTATAGTTTATGCTCTATTCTTTACTACATTCTGATGGTCCAGTGCTGGTAGTTCAGGCTCAGTCACTTATTTGAGCAACACTCAGGATTTTATATGGAATTCTGAAGGTTGCTAATTTTGTTGGAAGTATTCATAGGGCTTAGAAGAGATCACAGGAATGCCCTTTCCTGTTCTATTCCTGAGATGGCTGAAATCATCACTGTTCTGAAAGCTAAGAAAAGAACTGACTGTGTTTTAAAATCTGTAGTAACTGAGTACTGGGTGATATTTTCACCACTGCTGATTATAATATGAACTAAGGGCACTGTAAAGAAAATGGTACAGGATACTGTGGAACAGAGGCAAGGTGATTATCTCATATGCTGAAATGTAGTGGTCCAGACAGTCTCTTCCTATGTGAAACATAGATGTGGTAAAGGGAAATACTGGTTGGTAATAGAAAAACACTTTTTATACTTAAAACATGATTTTAAAGGTATTGATGTTTGTACACAATGTCTCCTCACTATACACAGAAAGAAGAATAAAAATCTCCAGGATGTATATTTTGAAGGGTATTCTTTTCTGTTTAAAAATGATTTCTTAAAAGGAATCAAGTATTACATAGATTTTTGGAAGGGAAGGGGAGGTGGATGGGGGTGGAATTATGTAAGTGATCATAGCATAAAATAACTTTTTAAAATAGTACAAGAGGAGCTCAGAAATAGCAGGGTCCTTACCAATCATATAAAGGCAGTCTTATCAACTGATACATATGGTCATTTATTTTCAGTATGAATAGCTCTGGGAAAGGTTGCTTAACACCACCTGATAACTGTGATTGTTAGCAAGTTCTTTATACTGATCTGACATCTGTCTTCTGAATCTAACCCATTGGTTGCTCCTTGGAGCAACAGGAATGCTGACTAATTTCCATTTCCTTGCCCTGTAATTAGCCATTCAAAAGTTTAAAGAGAGTTTGTTCTTTTCATCTTTTCTTCAGTCCATATATTCCCAATTCTTGAGCTCATATGACATATATTTTGAGTATCTTCTATAGGAGATACTTAAGTTTTTAATATCACTCTTAATATAAAATATCCAAAGCTGGACCCAGTGTCCTTGACATGGCTGATTAGCACCACCATTTAAAAAACTTTGTACATTTATTAATCTTCCTTGAGACTGTAATATCTACTTCTAATTCTTTCTACTTATAAAATGAAACAACCTCATAATGGAAAATTTTTAAAATGGAGAGAAAACACAAATCACCTCTAAATGCCTTGTCCAAAGACAACTTGCTCTGCTTCCTCCCAGGTGTGTTTCCATGTTTACATAATTGGGATCATACCTTACATGTATTATTTCGTATCTGGCTTCTCCATTGGTATTACACTGTAAGCATTTCATCATATCATTCACCAGCCTTCAGACAGTTTTTAATGGCTTCATAATTTTCATTTGTACAGTTGTACCTACATTATTCAACAGATCCTTTATCAGTCATTTAAATTATTTTTAATCATAAGTTATCATGAATAACCCTGCAATGTATACCTTTATGCACAAAACTTTGCTTCTTTGAACCTCACCTGTTTTAGGCCTTTAATTCAAATGTTACCTCCATAAGGTCTCCTATAACAATATCCATAAAAATGTAAGCCCTACACCTCCAACACTCACTCTTCTCTTTTCCTACTTTATCTTTTTCTCCCTGATCTGTATCATAACCTAATAGTTCAGATAGTTTACTAATTTATTGTCTGGATCTTTGTATTAAATTGCAAGCCCCTTAAGCACAGAGATTTTTCTTTATTTTGCATTCACTATTGTACCTTCCAGTACCTAGAGCAATTTATTGATACATTATAGATCCTTACTAGATATTTGTTGAATAAATGATTTTCTTAAGATGGGTTTTTATAAGAGGCATTATTGTACCAAAGAATTAAATTTTTTTTTTCAAAGAATTAAATTTTTAAAGGCTCTTGATATATGTGTGAAGTTGTCTCACTGTATAAGACAGACCATTGCTCATACACCTATACTAATACTGGGTGTTTGTTCTTTTAAAATCTGCAAATATAATAGAGGCAAAATGATATCTTACTGGTTTAATATGTTTTTTTATTAAACTGAGTATGAAGACTATCTTGTGTTTCTTGGTCACTTTTGTTCCCTCCCCATGAACATATATTCATGACATGTATACATTTTTCTATTGAGAACTTACATGTCATTCATTTGTATGGACAGTGTATAGATTTAATAGACATTAGACCTTTCTTTGGTATATGTGGAAAATATTTCCCAGGTTTGTGTTTTAAATGAAATTTTATGCACAAATTAACATTTATGTAATTACATATATCTTTCCATTCGTATTTTTTAAGGTTTTATTTATTCATTTATGAGAGACACACAGAGAGAGGCAGAGACACAGGCAGAGAGAGAAGCAGGCTCCATGCAGGAAGCCGGATGCGGGACTTGATCCCGGGACTCCAGGGTCATGCCCTGGGCTGAAGGCAGGCGCTAAACCACTGAGCCACCCAGGGATCCCCTCATTTGTGTTTTTTTCTGAATTCATGTGTAAGTTTTTCCCCACCCAAGTTAGATAAGTGCTTAAATGGATTTTTTTTTCATTTTTATTGCTTACATTTAATTGTTTAATCCTTTTGGAATTTATTTTGGTGTGTGATACGACATAATTTTCTAAATTGTTTTCCCTTTCAATGTTTTCACAGTAACAAATACTGAATAATTAATCCTTTTCCACTGTTCTGTGATGCCACATTTAATATATATAAATTGTTATATATATAGTGGATTCTCTTTGGGATTTATTTAATTTCCATATTTTGTAGCCTGACTCTTTCTGTCCTAGTTACAAAGTTTAAATATTTTGTAGCTTTAAAATAATTTTTATTACCTCAGCTCTTCTACTTACCAGCTGGGTGGAATCTGACCCTCTATATATCTATCTCTATAGAGTGTATAATAGTAAGATTTATGTTATGCTTTTAATTTTGTGAAAGGGATCTTTCATTATTTCTGCTAATTTATTATGGCTGGTATACAGGAGATTTGCTATTTATAATTTTAATTTCTATTTCTTCATTTTGCTCAAATTTATTATTATAAATTTATCATTTATACATTTATTTTATGTTTCTTTTTTAAAGTTTTGAATACTCTGAAGTATTTAGAAACTCAGAGAAGCATCTAAAACAATGAGCAGATTACTACATATATTTGCCTGTATGTTGATCGGGACATTGGCTTGTAAGTTCTCTTTTTTAGTGGTGTCTTTACCTGATTTTGGTGTCAGGGTAATGTTACCCTCATGGAATAATTTGCAAGTTTTCTTTCCTTTCCTATATTTTGCAGTAGTTTAAGAATAGGTATTAAATCTTCTTTAAATAGTTGATAGAATCTGCCTGTGAAGCCATCTGGTCCTGGACTTTTGTTTGTTGGGAGTTTTTTGATTATCAACTTAATTTCTTTGCTGGTTAATGTTCTGTTCAATTTTTCTATTTCTTCCCTTTTAAGTTTTGGTAGTTTATGTTTCTAGGAATTTAACCATTTCTTTTAGGTTGTCCAATTTGTTGGCATATAGTTTTTCATAATATTCTCTTATGACTGTTTATTTCTGTGGTGGTGTTTATTATTTCTTCTCTGTCATTTGTGATTTTGTTTGAGTCCTTTCACTTTTTTTCTTGATAATTCTGGCTAGAGGTTTATCAGTTTTGTTGATTTTCTTGAAAGAACCAACTTCTTGTTTCTTGATCTCTTCTATTTTTTTATTTTATTTTTCAGTATCCATTCATTTATTTCTGCTCCAATCTTTATCATTTCCTTCCTGCTGCTGGCTTTGGATTTTGTTCTTTTTCTTACTCATTTAGGTATAAGGTTAGGTTGTTTGAGATTTTTCTGGCTCCTTGAGGTAGGTCTGTATTGCTATAAACTTCCCTCTTAGAACTGCTTTTGTTGCATCTCAGAAGTTTTGGACCACTGTGTTTTCATTTACATTTGTTTCCATGTATTTTTATTTCTTCTTTGATTTCCTGGTTGACTCATTCATTGTTTAGTAGCATGTCATTTAACCTCCATGTATCTGTGGTCTTTCCAGATTTTTTTCTTGTGGTTGACTTCTAGTTACATAGCATTGTGGTCAGAAAAGATTCATGGTATGAATTCGAACTTCTTGAATTTGTTGTGGTTTGTTTTGTGGGCTAGTATGCGATCTATTCTGGAGCATGTTCCACGTGTACTTGAAAAGGATGTGTATTCTGCTGTTTTACGATAGAATGTTCTGAATATATCTATTAAATCCATCTGTTCCAGTATGTCATTCAAAGCCCTTGTTTCCTTGTTGATATTCTGTTTAGATTATCTGTCCATTGATGTAAGTGGGATGGTCAAGTCTGCTACTGTTTTTTTTAAAGATTTTATTTATTTATTCATGAGAGAGAGAGAGAGAGAGAGAGAGAGGCAGAGAGACACAGGCAGAGGGAGAAGCAGGATCCATGCAGGGACCCTGATGTGGGACTCGATCCTGGGACTCCAGGATCACGCCCTGGGCCAAAGGCAGGCACCAAACCGCTGAGCCACCCAGGGATCCCCCTGCTACTGTTATTGTATTATTATTGATTAGTGCCTTTATGTTTGTTATTAACTGTTTTATGTATTTGGGTGCTCCTGTGTTGGGCTCAAAAATATTTAAAATTGTTATATATTCTCGTTGGATTGTCCCCTTTATTATTATTTTTTTAAAGATTGTATTTATTTATTCATGAGAGGCAGAGACACAGGCAGAGAGACAAGCAGGCTCCATGCAGGAAGCCTGATGTGGGACTCAATCTCGGGACTCCAGGATCACTCCCTGGGCCAAAGGCAGGCGCTAAACCACTGAGCCACCCAGGGATCCCCATCCCCTTTATTATTATATAGTGTCCTTCTTTGTCTCTTTTTACAGTCTGTTTTATTTTTTATTTTTTAAGAGATTTTATTTATTTATTTATTTATTTATTTATTTATTTGAGAGAGAGAAATAGTGAGAGAGCATGAACAGAGGGGAGAGAGAGAAGCAGACTCCCTAATGAGCAGGGAACCTGATATGGCACTCCATCCCAGCACCCCGGGATCATGACCTGAGCCGAAAGTAGACATTCAACTGACTGAGCCACTCAGGTGTCCTACAGTATGTTTTAAAGTCTTTTTTTTCTGATATAAGTATTGCTACTTCAGCTTTCTTTTGACATTCATTTGCATGCAAAATATTTCACCATCTTCTCACTTTCAATCTGCAGGTGTCTGTAAGTCTAAAATGGGCCTCTTTGTAGGCAGCAGATAGATGGTCTTATTTTTTATCCATTCTGTTACCCTATGTCTTTTGATGGGAGCATATAGTCCATTTACATTCAAAGTAATTGTTGATAGCAGTGTACTGTCGTTTTGTTATTTGTTTTGGGTTGTTTCGGGAGATTTTCTGTGATTCTTTCATGTTTTGCTGATTTTTAAATGATATATTCTTTCTCCTTATTCTTTGCATATTTATTAGTGGTTTTTGATATATTGTTGCCATTAGGTTTGTAAATAACCTCCTGTGTATGTAGCAGTTTACATTATATTGATGGTCATTGAAGTTTGAACTCATTGTTTTCTCCTCCCCACATGTTAGGTATATATCCTTTTTTGTGAGTTCCTTGACTGATTTTTAAAGTAGAGCTCATTTTGCTGATTTTTACTACTCATTTTCTGACACCATACTGTCGCTTTTGGTCTCTCCTTTCCACTTAAAAAGTATCCTTTAATATTTCTTGCAGAGCTGGTTTAGTGGTCATGAAGTCCTTTAGTTTTTGTTTGTCTGGGAAATTCTCTTATCTCTCCTTCTATTTGGAACCATAGCCTTGCTGGATAGAGTATTCTTGGCTGCAGATTTTTCCCATTTAGCACTTTGAGTATACCACGCTACTCCCTTCTGGCTTGCAAAGATTATTTTGAAAAATCTCTTGCTCGTCTTGTAAGTAATGACTTCTTTTGTCTTGCTGCTTTTAAACTTTTTTCTTTATCACAATATTTGCAAATTTAATTACAATATGTCTTGGTGTGGATCTGCTTTTGTTGATTCCGTTGGGGGTTCTCTGTGCCTCCTGGAATAGGATGTCTGTTTCCTTCCCCAGATTAGTGAAGTTTTCAACTATTCTTTCTTCAAATAAATTTTCTATCCCTTTTCCTCTTTTTCTGGGACTCCTATAATATGAATATTACTCTGTTTGATGGAGACACTGAGTTCCCTAAGTCCATTCTTGTTTTGCATAATTCTTTTCTCTCTCTTTTGTTCAGTTTATTTTCCATTACTCTGTTTTCTAGGTCACTAATTCATTCCTTTGCTTCTTTTTTTTTTAAAGATTTTTTTTTTTATTCATTTATGATAGTCACAGAGAGAGAGAGAGGCAGAGACACAGGCAGAGGGAGAAGCAGGCTCCATGCACCGGGAGCCCGACGTGGGATTCGATCCCGGGTCTCCAGGACCGCGCCCTGGGCCAAAGGCAGGCGCCAAACCGCTGCGCCACCCAGGGATCCCTTTTTTTAAAGATTTTATTTATTCATTTGAGACAGAGAAGGAGAAAGAGAGAGAGAGAGAATGAGAATATGAGAATACATGCATGAGAAGAGGCTGAGGCAGAGGGATAGGGAGAAGCAGATTCCCTACCGAGCAGGGAGCCCCACACAGGGAGCCCCACACAGGGCTTGACCCCAGTACCTAGAGGTAGATGCTTAACCATCTGTGCCACCCGGGTGCCCCCATTCCTCTGCTTCTTGCATTCTACTGTTCATTCTATCAAGTGTATTTCTCATTTCATTTTTTTGTGACCTTTATCTCTGCTACGTTATTCCTCATCTCTGTATTAAGCATCTCCCTCATGTCTTCCACTCTCTTCTCAAGTCCAGTGATTATCGTTATGATCTTTGCTTTAAATTATCTATCAGTTATGTTACTTCTATCTTCTTCTCTGGCGGTGGCCTTGTCTTGTTATTTCATTTGGGATAAATTTCTCTGTCTCCTCATTTGCCCCTCTGTGTCTATTTTTCTGTGTTAAGAAAGTCAGCTGTGCCTTCTGCTCTTGAAGGTAGTGATTTTATCAAGAAGAGATCCTGGAGTGCCTTGCAGTGCACTGTCCCCTGTTCACTAGAACCTGGCACTTCAGGAGAGTCTCCTATGTGTGTTGTTTATACCTTGCTATTCTGTCTATGTAGCTTTGCCTTTCAGTCCAGACTACTGCACTGACTCTCTGCCTGTTGTGAGCTGTTCTTGCTCTCTGTGGTGTTAGTGGGACACAGGCAGGCCAATTCTGAGGGGGTGTTCCCATTAGAGAACTTGGGAGCAGGGCAGCAGCATTAGCAAAATTTGTGCTGGGCCACTAGTCCTATGCTGGATCACCTGAAGCTATGTAGCAGCTGGGGGCCACATGCAAGGTTGGCCAGGGGTGTGAGGCTGGGTGTGACATGCTACAGTGGCTGAGGCCATGCAGGGTGGCACATGAAGTAGGCTGTGGGTGAGCAACTAAGTGCTGTGTGCAAAGGAGGGTTGGGCATATGCTCCATGGTGTGTGATGGCAGCTGAGGGCTTAAGGCTGGGTACAGCATCTCAGTGTCTGGGGATGTGTGGCCAGGCACATCACAGTGGATGTGTGCAGTGCCTGATGGCAGCTGGGTACCCAATGGTTGGGCAGGGTCCCTACATGGCTTTAACAAAATTTGCCATGAGCTCAGGGCTGAGTCCAGCAGGCTTGGAGTAGGTAAGTCCTTAGGATAGCTCATGGGTTTGGCACACTGCTAGCAGATTAAGTAGCAAGTGTCTATGCAGCCCTACATCTCACAGGTGTCTCTGTACTTATGCTGGGGGGTTGGGGGAGAAAAATGGTGTCTGCCAAGTACTTTGTTTTCAGAGAACTCCCCTAACAAGCTCCAAAATCAGTATAGACAGATCTATCTCCTGTTTGCCCCAGGCATTGTGTAAACTGCCATTTTTATTTTGGTTCATCTCTACAAGCTGCTGTCTCTTTAAGGGCCAGCACTCAGCTATCGCTTGCCCTCTGAGGTCACCCAGTGCTGTCAACTGGCTTTTAAAGATCCAAGCTTCAAGTCCCAGTGGTTATACAAACTTATGGAATTCAGCCCCTCTGATTTTTTTTTAAAGATTTTATCAATTTACTCATGAGACACACACACAAACACACAGAGAGGCAGAGACACAAGCAGGCTCCATGCAGGGAGCCCGACATAGGACTCGATCCGGGTCTCCAGGATCACACCCTGGGCCCAAGGCAGCGCTAAACCGCTGAGCCACCCGGGCTGCCCAGCCCCTCTGATTTTTAAAGCTATGTGGATTAGTCTTTAGTCTTCCCTGTGTGAGCTCCCTGGTTCAAGGGCCCATTTTTCTGCCCTCTGCATGCCCAGCTCCCTCCCTTCTGTGGGCAGCCTCCTTTGCCTTTCACCTTTTGCCTTTCTGACTGTCCCAATGTTTCAGATGCAGCTTCTTCTCTATATTTGGTTGTAGAGTTTTTCTGCCAGGCTTGGAAACATTGTCCAGTTTATTGACTTGGAAGTGGATGATATCTGGTTGTAAACATGGGACATGGTGAACTTAGGGTCCTCCTACTCTGCTATCTTCACAAGCTCCCAATAGAAAAAAAACCAAAAAAAAAAAAAAAAAAGCTCCCAATAGTGTCGTGTTTTTAATTTCAAATTTCAATTGTTTATTGCTGGTATACAGGAAAATAATTGACTTTTGTATATATTAACCTTCTATCTTGCCTTGTCTGTCTTTATTTTAGCCCTTCTAGTGAGTATATAGTGGTAGCTCATTGTAGTTTAATTTGCATATATATCCCTGTGACTATTGATGTTGAACATCTTTTCGTGTGCTTACTGGTCATCTATACGTCTTCTTTGGAGAAATGTCCATTCAAATGGTTTGCCTATTTTAAAATTGAGATATTTGTATTATATTTCTTTTATTAAGTCGTAAAATAAATGTATATTACAATCCTTTAAGAGACAGGTATTTTGAAAAATATTTTCTCTCATTCTGTGATTTGTGTTTTCATTTTCTATGTGGAGTTTGTATTATGACTTTATCTTTTGTATTCTGAGAAGTCTTTGCCTTAACTAAGTTCAAAATGGTTTTCTCATTTGTTTTCTAAAATTTTATAGTTTCGGTTCTTTGATTTACATCTTTACATCTTAAAATAAGTTATTATGGATCTTTCAGCTTTGTTCTTCACACAAAAATATTTTGCCTATTCTAGGTCCTTTGCATTTCCATGTCAATTTTATAACCAACTGATCAGTTTCTTCTCCCAAAAAATCCAACTGAAAGTTTTAATGGGACTGAAATCAATTCATACATTAATTTGGGGATAAATTACATCTTAATAATCTCGAGTCTCCTGAAATATGAACACGGTATAGTTTTGCATTATTTATTTCTTTAAATTCTCTCAATGTTTTTATAGTTTTCAGTGTACAAGTCTTGAATATATTTTGTTAAATTTATTCTTAGTATTACATTTTTGATGCTTTTATGGCATTTAAAAATTTCAACTTTTGAATGTTTATTTTTATATACAGAAATATAATTAATTTTTATATAGTGACTGCATTCTGTGACCTTACATAACTCACTAGTTCTAGTGACTTTTTTTCTTAGATTGTATTTTCTATGTAGATGATTATATTGTCTAAAAATACATTTTTAGGGGATCCCTGGGTGGCGCAGCGGTTTGGCGCCTGCCTTTGGCCCAGGGCACGATCCTGGAGACTCGGGATCAAGTCCCACGTCGGGCTCCCGGTGCATGGAGCCTGCTTCTCCCTCTGCCTGTGTCTCTGCCTCTCTCTCTCTCTCTCTCTCTCTCTGACTATCATAAATAAATAAAAAAATAAAAAATACATTTTTATTTCCTCTTTTCTAAATTGTATACTTGTTTTGTTTTGTTTTTGCTGTATTTGAACTGAATAGAGCCTGTAATACAATGTTGAATTGAAGTGGTTAGAGCAGATCTCCTTGCCTTGCTCTTGATCTTACTGGGGAAAGTATTCCATCTTTATCCATTCAGAGCATTAGACTTGTCTTACATGTCATTTTTAAGTTTGAGGGAGTTCTCTTCTATCTGAAGTTTGCTGAGGAATTTTATCATGAATATATGTTGGATTTTTTTTCAAATGATTTTTCTGTATCTATTGAAATAATCTTTTAAAAAAATCTGTTGAAAAAAAAATAAAAAAATAAAAAAATCTGTTGATGTGCAGAATTACAGTGATTATTTTTCCAGTGTTGAGCTACCTTTGCAGTCTCAAGATAAAACTCTACTTGGTTATGATGTATTATTGTCCTTTTACGTATTTCTGGATTCCAGTTGCTAATATTTTGTTAAAAGATTTTTATTTGTATGCTCATTAGGATTATTGGCCTTTAATTTTCTTTTCTTACATTTATTTGGATATGGTAGTTATTCTTGTCTCATAAAGTGAGTTGGGCGGTGTTTCTTCCTCTTTTATTTTTCTAGAAGAGTTTGTGTAAAATTGGTGCTATTTCTTCCTTAAGCATTTGGTAGAAATCATTACTGAAGCCATCTGGGCTTTTCAGAGTTTTTTTTTGTTTGTTTGGAATTTTCTTTATGATCAAAGTTTTAAACTATGAATTTAATTGATTTAATACCGAAAGGTCTATTCATATTATATATTCTTAAGAATTGGTGATTTATGTCTTTAAAGAAATTTGTTCATCTCATCTACATTATCTCTATAAACTTATTCATGTTTCTTTGTAATCCTTTTAATGTTTGTAATGTCTATAGTGACATACTTGTCTTCATAACTGATAATGGTAATTTTTATCTTGTCTTTTTCTCTATACCAGTTTGTATAAAAGTTTACTAATTCTATTGATCTTTTCGAAATACCAACCTTTTGCTTCACTTATTTTAAAAATTGTTTTCCTATTTTCTCTTTTATTGAATTCTTGTTTCCTTTCTTTTCTTCTGCTTTCCTTGAATTTAATTTGCTCTTCATTTTCAAGTTTCTTTTTTTTTCTTTAATTTATTTTTTATTGGTGTTCAATTTACTAACATACAGAATAACCCCCAGTGCCCGTCACCCATTCACTCCCACCCCCCGCCCTCCTCCCCTTCTACCACCCCTAGTTCGTTTCCCAGAGTTAGCAGTCTTTACGTTCTGTCTCCCTTTCTGATATTTCCCACACATTTCTTCTCCCTTCCCTTCTATTCCCTTTCACTATTATTTATATTCCCCAAATGAATGAGAACATATAATGTTTGTCCTTCTCCGACTGACTTACTTCACTCAGCATAATACCCTCCAGTTCCATCCACGTTGAAGCAAATGGTGGGTATTTATCATTTCTAATAGCTGAGTAATATTCCATTGTATACATAAACCACATGTTCTTTATCCATTCATCTTTCGTTGGACACCGAGGCTCCTTCCACAGTTTGGCTATCGTGGCCATTGCTGCTATAAACATCGGGGTGCAGGTGTCCCGGAGTTTCACTGCATCTGTATCTTTGGGGTAAATCCCCAACAAGTTTCTTTTTTCTTTAATCCCCTTTATCTATTTCATCTACCCCCCTGCCCTGTTCCAATCCACCTCTCCTCTGACAACCATCAACTCTCAGTATTTAAGAGTTTGTTTTTTGTTATCTGTGTTTCTTTGTTTGTTTTGTTTTTTAGATTCTACATATAAGTTAAATCATATGGTATTTGTCTTTCTCAGTCTGATTTATTTTACTTAGCATATTACCCTCTAGATCTATGTTGTCACAAATGGCAACATCTCATTCTCTTCTATGGTTGAATATATATATATATCTCACATCATTTTTATTCATTCATCTGTTGATGGACACTTGGGTTATATCCATATCTTGGCTATTGTAAATAATACTTCAATAAACATGATGTACATTTATCTTTTCAAATTAGTGTTTTTGTTTTTGGGGGATAAATCCTAGTAGTGAAAGTATGTTAGAGAAATTAGTGCCTGTGTTCTCTTCTAGGATTTTTATGATTTCAGGTCTCACTTTTACGACTTTAATCCATTTTGAATTTATTTTTCTGTATGATGTAAGAAAGTGGTCCAGTTCATTCTTCTGCGTATTGCTGTCCAGTTTTACCAGCACCATTTTTGAAAAGACTTTCTTTCCCCCATTGCATATTCCTGCCTCTTTTGTCATAGATTAATTGACCATATAATTGTGGGTTTATTTCTGGGCTATCTATTCTATTCTATTCTATTCTGTTGATCTACATGTCTATTTTTGTGTTTTGGTGTTCTTTTTAATGAAACCTTGGAGAAATATTTAACTTTAAATTCAATCTCCATATAATTTTGATAAAGGTCAAAACAGATTTAAAAAAATCATGACAGTATTACGAATAGCTTTAGGCCATTACATTAAAAAACAAAATAAATGGATAAATTCCTATGAAAATAATATAAGAAATTGCAAACTGGAAGAAACAGAAAATTGGACCAGGAGGTTAAACATTAAATCTCCCTCCATATACCCTGTATAAAGAGGGAATGGGATCACACAAGAATCAAGTCAGTGGTGTTAAACTATTATGAAAGTTAATCTTGACTTCTGCAAACTGTTCCAGAAACTGAAAAAAATTGAGCTATACAACCCGTTTTGTGAACTTAGCATAATGTTGATTTCAAAATTGAAGAGAAATAATAAAATCAACTTAATGAACACAGATAAATTTTAAAAGCGAAAACAAATACAGTCACATATAGTACATAGCCAAGTAGATTTATCCAAAAAATGAAAGGACAGTTCAGTATTAAATAATCTATCAATGTAATTCACCATTCTGAAAAAATGAGAAGGGTCCAGAAGGGGTTGAATTACCTACAGTAATTTAAAAATATGTATGTTAACATTATATTAAGAGAAATGTGTGAACAGCTCAATAAATGAAGAAAAAAGCATGCAATGAAAGTCTCCTCTTATTCATGATAAAAATCTTAGCATAGAGCCACAAGGAAACTTCCTTTATTTGAACAGTATCTACCAAAATCTACACCAAATGCTGTACTTAATGAAGACATTTTCAAAACAATCTCACTTAAATCAGGAACAAAACTAAAACTGCTGTATCCCTATCTCTAAGCAATATTCTTTTCTATGTCCTAGCCAAAATAATTAGAAAAGAAATAATACATCAATATAAGAATTTCAGAAGGGAGAAAACATAGTTAATATATGCAGGAGATATGAAACCATAGAATTTTTAAAAATAACATAAGAATGAATAAGAATCTTCAAAATTATATATATATATATATATATATATATATATATATATATCTCCAATTTTATACATTGGACTCCCCATAGAGAACCTGCTTCTCCCTCTGCTTGTGTCTCTGCCTCTCTGTGTCTTTCATTAATAAATAAATAAAATCTCAAAAAAGAAAAGCAAAGAAAAAGGATCCTAATTGAAATGGACGTGAAAATAAAAGGCATTTATCAAAAGTTATCAAATACAGCTAAATAAGTATTGAAGTATTTATAGCACTAAATGCATCTATTAGACAAAAACAAACATGAATCAATGACCTAAGATTCTACCTAAGAAATATGAGATCTAAAAAACATCTAAAAACTAATCAAGATCTAATAAACCTGAAAATGCAGAAATGAACCCATGCTTATATGGATCAATTGATCTGTCACAGAGGAGGCAAGAATTTACAGTGGGGAGAATACCGAATCTTTAGTAAATGATGCTGAGAAAACTGGGCAGCAACATGCAAAAGAATGAAATTGGACCACTTTATTATACCATATACAAAAATAAACTAAAATGGGATTAGAGACCTAAATGTGAAACCTGAAACCATAAAATTCCTAGAAGAATACATAGGCAGTAATTTCTTTGACATCGGCCTTAGCAACATTTTTTAAGATAGGTCTCCTAAGGCAAGGGAAACAAAAGCAAAAGTAAGCTATTGGGACTACACCAAAATAAAAAGCTTTTGCACAGTGAAGAAGACCATCAACAAAACAAAAAGACAACCTTCTGAATGGGAGAAGATAGTTGCAAATGATATATACAATAAGGAGTTGATAGCCAAAATATACAAAGAACTTATGCAATACAACACCAAAAACCCCCCAAACAATTTGATTTAAAAAAATGGCAGAGAACCTGAATAGATATTTTTCCAAAGAAAACATATATGGTCAACAGACACATGAAAAGGTGCTCAACATCAGTTATCTGGGAAATGCAAATCAAAACCACAATGAGATCTCTCCTTTTACCTGTCAGGATGGTTAAAATCAAAGACGAGTGTTGGTGAGAATGTGGAGCAAAAGGAGCCCTTGTAGTTGGTGGGAATGTAAATTGGTATAGCCATTGTGGAAAACAGTATGGAGTTTCCTCAAAAAATTAAAAATAGAAATACCATATGATTCAATGCTTTTACTATTGAGTATTTACCCCCAAAAAAATGAAACACTAATTTGAAAAGATAAATGCACCCCTATGTTTATTGCAATATTATTAACAATAGCTAAGATAAGGATACAACCTAAGTGTCCATCAATAGATGAATCAATAAGGAAAATGTGTGTATATGTACACACACACACACACAATGAAACATTATGAAGCCATAAGAAAGGATGAGATTGTGCCATGTGAGACAACATGGATGGAGCTAGAGTGTATTATGCTAAGTGGAATAAGGCAGGCTGAGAAATACAAATACCACATGGGTCCACTCATAAATGGAATTTAGAAAAAAAAACCCCAAAAGCAGAATCAAAAATGTAACTACACAGAACAAATGGGATGGTTGCCAGAGGTTAAGGGGGGGTGGGGGATTTGCATAAAATGAGAGAAGGGGAGAGGGAGATACAGGTTTCCAATAATGGAATGAATAAATCACAGGAATAAAAGGCACAGCATAGGGAATATAGTCAATGATATTGTAATAGCATTGTATGGTGACTTGTCAAATCACTAAATTGTACATCTGAAACTAATGTAACATTTTGTGTCAACTGTATGCAAACCCCCCCACCAAAATCAATAAGGCAACGTGCTCATTCCCAACACTTCTATTAAAAAAGAAAAAAAAAAACAGTAGTTCCCTGCCCTCTTCCCAGACACAACCAATTTCAACCCTTTTAGGTAATTTTTAGGTATTTATAACCTATCCGTAAATGACATGCTTATTATTGATCCTTCTTAATTTTAAATGTTTAGGCACTACTTCTTAACTTTCCACTCTGGAAGATAGAGATTTTGGTACTTTTAAAACCCCCTATCTGGACAATCTTCACACTGTTTAATCACAGCCTAATATTGATTTAATTTTGTGTTATTGTGACTATGTTAATCCCATTCATAGCTGAGCCTGATAATATATTGTATTCATTTTCTGTTGTCACTGTAACAAATTGCCACAAATCTAGTGGTTTTAAAAACAACACAAATTTATCTTCTTATAGTTCTGGAGGTTTTCCAGGGATAAAATCAAGGTGTTGGCAAAGCTGTGTTCCTTTCTTGAGGCTCTGGAGGAATATTCATTTCCATGCCTTTTCCAGCATCTAGAGGCTACCCACCTTCTTGGTTCTTCTGCTTCTTGGTTGGTTGTTCCTGTTGAAGAGTGGAACATTAAAACTGATTAGAAATGCTGAGTGAATTGATAGGTATATTATATGCTGAGGTTATTTTGTTGAGAACTAGGATGTCGATGTTTGTAGGTCCTTTCTTTTGGACTAACAAGGTTCAACGGAAATTAATATTCTAAGTATCTCCCTTGAAGGATAAAGATCTAATTCCTTGTATTCTGAGTGATAAATAGGGTTGAAGAAGTCTTGTACAATTTTTTTTGTCCCATCTCCCTTTCTCTTTGTTGGTTTTTGAATTAAATTCTTTTACTGCCAATTTACTGGGGTTTCAGTACAAAGCAGAAACAAATGCTTATGTTCAATTGACTATCTGTAGCTGCAAAGGACTCTTAAGTTTTTAAAAATCTTGTAGTTTGTAATTTTTTATAATTATTTTCTCTATTGAAAGTCTGTAGGTGGTAAATTCTCAGTTTAGTATATATACAAGTATCTTTCCTTTGCCATCACTATTCTGATAGTTTAAATTAGTCTAAAATTTGCCATTATCATTCCTCTGTACTCGTTATTTTCTACTTCTGGAACCATTATTAGGCTTTGTTGGAGCTTCTAAGTCTGTTCTCCAGGTCTCTTAACCTCTTTTTCATTTTATCAGTTTCTTTGTCTTTATCTCTCAGTGTTTCATTCTCAGGCTGGTTCTTAGAAACATCTTAAAGTTGACTATTTCTTCATCCATATCCAGTTCAGGGTTTATGCTCTCTTTTGCGCTTTTTTTTCAGAGTCTGTAGACTTGATTTACAGCATTTGTATTTTTTAATTTACACATTTTCTGATTTGCATGTCTTTTTATTTTATAATCTCTGTTCTTGCTCTTCATAAGCTTATTCCTATTTTTGGAGGATGTCAAACATTTGTTTTAAAGTCTTTCAAATTGCTATATTTCCCTAGGACTTCAACCTCACACTTCTTGAATTTATTATTTTTTCAAGATTTTTTTATGGGCTTGGAATTTTGCTGCAAACTTACCTTAAATGAGAAAATTCAGTTATTCTATCTGCTTTACTAATCCCTTTTAGGTCTGGCTGGATTATGTTTTATTTGATCAGCTCCCCATTCAGAAGAAGTGCTTATGTTGTCAGTTTGGGATTTTTGTTCCATGAGGATACAAAGGTCCAGTTTTTTTTTTTTTCAAAGGTCCAGTTTTTGAGCCAGTGGATGGTATGACACAAGTCTCAGTTGCATAGCTATCTCTAATACTTCCTATCACTCTGGTAACACCTCAGTTGCCAATCTCAGCTATGCATACATATCATAGAACATTTTTTTAAAGATTATTTATTTATTTATTTATGGGGGGGGGCAGAGACACAGGCAGAGGGAGAAGCAGGCACCATGCAGGGAGCCCGATGTGGGACTCGATCCCGGAACTCCAGGATCACGCCCTGGGCTGAAGGCGGCGCCAAACCGCTGCGCCACCGGGGCTGCCCTCATAGAACTTTTTAAGTCATAATGTACAGCTAGGAAATCCTTGTTTCCCTTTTTAGTTTTCTTTAGTAACCTAGCTTTGCTACTGTGCCACAATTCCCACAGAATTTGAACTCCTTTCTGCCTCTGCGTGTTTCCTAGTAGGTGAGTGACTTTAGGTAACTCTATTGCTAAGTTTCTTTTTTTTGTTTGTTTCAGCTCCATGGACATATTTTCTCTCTTTTTTTTCTATTTTCTTATAAAGCAATTGTGGTTGTGTTTTTATTCTTAAAGTATGTTTTATGATGTAGTTATCATTACTATACATTGTTTGGAGCTGAGGAGGGAATTTTTCCTATCTGAACCTACAATGCTAGCTTAATGTAATGATACCTTGGGATTTCTAGATGGACAATAATTTTCCTTTCAAATAATGACTACTCACCATTTGAAGCCTTAGTTAAAAGAGTTCTCCTTGATTAGTTTTCCATGCGTAATCTGTAATCATGGATTCTAACATTTATGTATCTGAGTTTCACTCTAGATTGTGAAGCAAGGGAGGCATGAGTCCACCTCAAACAGCAGGTGTTTTTGACAATAGAGGCAGGAACATTTGATTTGCCTAAAATTAGGGCTACAGACTGATTGCAGAGGATTTTTGTAGGTCAGGTGGACAGCAATGGTCACCCAAGCAGGAGGGTCTTGTGACAGATAGGAGGAAGAGACAATAGTAGTAAAAAAAAAAATCAGGATCCCTGGGTGGCGCAGCAGTTTAGCGCCTGCCTTTGGCCCAGGGCGCGATCCTGGAGACCCGGGATCGAATCCCACATCGGGCTCCCGGTGCATGGAGTCTGCTTCTCCCTCTGCCTGTGTCTCTGTCTCTCTCTCTCTCTGTGTGTGACTATCATAAAAAAAAATCATGGTCACTAGGTTGATGTTGGAACTTGAAACAGAACTGGAGGAAATTGATGAGGTAACAACTAACCTTTGGGGAGAAGACAATGGTTTTCATTGGTTCCAGAAGGGTGAATGGCCCAATGGAGGTTTTTCTATGGTCTTAGGTCATCTGTAAGGTTGGGAGTCAATGGTGCCAATGCATTAGAGATAGTGAGAGGAAGCTTATGTGGCATTGACACTGAGAAGCCAACTACTAGGAGTTCAGCCTGGAGGCCTAGGATTTTGCTAATTATTAAAGGACCTTTTAGGCCAAATTCAAGAGCTTATAGTCTTTTCCCAACTGCAGTAAGGAGGCTTTGAAGAGTTTTAAGCAGAGGAGTAAAATAATTTGATTTGCATTTTAATAGGTCCCTCAGATTGCTGTGTGAGGAATGAATTAAAGCAGTTTAAAAGTAGAGTGAATGTAAGGAGGCCAATACCACTTAAAAAGGTTGGTATATGGAAAGAGGGAGAGGGAAGGAGGGAAGGAGAAGGAAGATGGGTTTGAGTGATATATTAGAAGTAGATTAATAAGAATAGTCATTTGAATGTTTAGCAAACATTTGGATGTCCCACATGGCTGAACTTGTTCCAATTGTGTTTCTTTGCTTAAATTTATTTCCGACCAGTTTTTCTGACCTGTCTCATTCGCCTGTATATACTATAATTCTTCTTCCTCTCTTTTAATTCCATTCTTTTCTTCTCCTCTAACCTTTTAAGCTTCTGCTTTCTCTCACTGACACACAGGCTTGGCTATATTTTTGTATTTTTGTGCCTGAATCCCTTAATCAACCTCTCATTTTTTTTTTATTCTGCTTCCATGTTGGTGACTCATTAAGAGAATTCTTCATTTTCAGTGGTCTGTATTGCTTTCCCCCATTCCTTGCTTTCTTTCAATACATCTTTCTCAGTTTTTAGCTGGGTTTATTTTGAGAAAGAAACTCTTGTTCTAGGAGAGTGGGTGTATGCTTGCCAAATGTTTGCAAAAGGTATCTCATTGTTACAAGCAGCATTCCAGCAGCATTAACATCCAGGCAGAAATAAGTAGATATTCAGCCTTAGAAGTCATTCTCATCTTTACTACAGGAGTGATTTCCTCCTGCTTTTCGGGTGCCTGTTTAGCAATCCAGTCTCCAGAAACATTTGGGGATCCAGGACAATATCCATGTTACAACAATGCTCCCAGTTATATTCTCAGTGTGGTCTGGAAGCTGAAATTGGTATATATGAGCATAACCTTTCTGTGTTTTTATGTCTGGTCTGTAGATTTCCCATTTTTAGATAAAGGTATGTTGCCTGAACAATGAACATTGCACATTCCTGTTTATAGCTTCTGCACCCTGGAGACAAACTACAAATCTGCAGTTACTCTTCAGTATACAGTTTCATCTGTCTGCCTGCAGCCCCAGAGACAACTATTGAGAGAAGCTCTTTGGATGAGAGGCAGGACACAGCAGCATAGCATAGCTCCAGGGCTCTGAATCACTGTCTGTGGGGTGAATGTTTTGGAATCTGGATGCTGAGTTGGAAGGGACTATGAGTCAATGCACTCTTATAATAGAGCTAGTTGTAAATCAGGCCAGCAGCCTGAGGTGATTGTGTAAATTACACATGGTATCTTCTCTTCTTTGGTGATTTGGTTCTTGAATTACTGTCTCTAATTGGTGGGTCTGTGAGTCTCTGTCTATAAGTGGTTTTGTTGCTTTGCCAAGTACCTCCCAGAGGTAAGTAAAAAAAATAATTTGAATTATCACCTGTTAGGGTCATTTAAGTGATACATATGGATGGGTGACAGTTTTCCAGATGTTTTGGTGTGCTATAGCCCTAAGCAGAATTTACCTGTAAATATTGTGGCCAGAGTTGACAAGGTCAGTGTTCACTTATTAGAGCTTCTATGTCATCAGTCTCTGCAGAACTTCTTGGATGTCTTCAAGTTCTACTTTATGCATCCCTTTCTTTATTTTATTTTATTTATTTATTTTTAAAATTTTTATTTATTTATGATAGTCACAGAGAGAGAGAGAGAGAGAGGCAGAGACATAGGCAGAGGGAGAAGCAGGCTCCATGCACCGCGAGCCTGATGTGGGACTCGATCCCGGGTCTCCAGGATCGCGCCCTGGGCCAAAGGCAGGCGCCAAACCGCTGCGCCACCCAGGGATCCCCTTTTCTTTATTTTAAAAATGTTTTAAGGTTCTATTTATTTATTTGAGAAGAAGAAGAAAGAGAGCAAGCGAGAGAGCACATGCACGTGCACGAGTGAGAGTGTGAGAGCAGGGAGAGGGAGAAGCAGACTCCCTGCCAAGCAGGGAATCTGACTCAGGGCTCCATCCCAGGACCCTAAGATCATGACCTGAGCCAAAGGCAGATGCTTAACCCACTGAGCCACCCAGGTGCGCCTCTGAACCCCTTTCTTGAGTATTTTTTCTTGGTGAGAGAGAAAAGAACTTATAATTTTCGTTTAAATATCTATTTATTGAGTATGTTAAATACATCAGTTCACTGTGTTAGGTATTAGGGATATGATAGTGAATTATATAGACCTAGTCCTTGTTCTATTGGAGCTTACAATCTAAAATGGAAGGAATACTTTGAATAAGTAATTTGAAGGTTAGCTGAATGTTGTGGAGTAGGGTGTTATAGAGCAATTAAAATACACACTTAGCTTAGTTGGGGATATGAGAGACAAAGTTTCATTAGTGAAGTGATACTCAAGCTTAGAACATAAAGATCTACAACTGTTAGCCACTTCAGTAGTAATGGGGGTGCGAGGCAGGAGATGGAAAAGAAAATATTTCAGGGAGAGGAAATAGGTTTTGTGAAGGTCTTGGATTATTAGAAAATTCACATCTCATTTTAGGAGGCAAGAGAAGGCCAGTATGTCTTGAGTGTAGACAGAGAGAGGGATGAGAATAAAGAGAATATTATTCAGGTCATATCATGGTGTCTTATGGGCCATATCAAGTTTAGATCTTATTCTGCTGTCATAGATGAGTCATTAAAGGGCTTTAAATATAAAATGACAGGATCAAAATTGCATTTTTCAAAACTAATTTTGGCAGCAAAGAATGGGTTGGCTTTCAAGAAAGTCAAAAGTAGATACGAAGGAAGAATTAAATGATGGACAGATATGGAGGGAGATGAGAGCTCATGATGGTAACTTTTTCTCCACATTCTCACCAACACCTGTTGTTTCTTGTGTTGTAGATTTTAACCATTTTGACAGATGTGAGTTGATGTTTCCTTATAGTTTTGACTTGCATTTCCCTGATGATCAGTGATATTGAGGCTTAGGCTGCTGGTGTGGATCCTGAGCTCTGGCAGAGATTGTGGGGTAGGGAACAGGGAAGGACTCAGGTGCTTGCCATCTGTGAATGCTATTACTTGTAGGACAATAGCCAGTGAAATCTACAGGAAGTTTATGACAGCTATGCTGGCCATTGGTTTCTTCAGTGGGAAAAGTTATTGGAGTCCTCTGCACAGCAGATTGTGGATAACTAATACTGGGAGCCCCTCTTTTCTTCTTTGTTTCTATTCATCTCTATATGTCTCAGCTTTGCCAGCCTGGGTGAGCTAAAATCAAAGCACATTCTTTGTGTGGTATTTTGAAAGGCTGAGGAAGATGGTCACTCACTCCAATCTCCCTTTCCCAGAATGGGGAACTCTTTCTAGCTGCACCAGCACTGAACAGTGCCAGCCTAGAAGACAGGATATTGCCAGTCAAAACAAACTGTTCATCTTTTCCTTTGTGTGCAGTTATTCTCAGGTTTTTGTTCTACTGTGTTGCTGGTTTCTTCAATGGGCTCTTGAGCTCTCCCAGAGCTATTTTAGTTTATAAATAGTTATCTATGATCTTTTGGGGGAGATGGGGCCTAGGGCTTCCTACTTTGCCATTGTGGTGATGTCTTTAAAAGGGTTTTAAGTTACAGGTTCCATTTCTTTAATATTTTGGTACTGTTCTGATTTTCTATTTTGACTTGAGCAGGAATTTGTACATTTTAATTATAATTTTCAAATCAAAGACATAAAGTATTTCATAGTATCTTATATATTTAAAAAGTGTTATGTTTATTATTTTTTAAGTGAACCCTATACCCAAAGTGGGGTGCTAACTCATGACTCTGAGATCAAGAGTTGCAAGCTCCACCGACTGAGCCACCCAGGTGCCCCTATCTTATGATATTTTTAATATCTGTAGGACCTGTAGTTATATCTCTTTTATGTTCCACATTTTATTTGTGCTTTTTCTCTTTTTTTTAATTCATTGGTCCTTATCAAGTTTTATCAATTTTGTTATTTTCAAACAAACAACTTTTGTTTTGGTTGACCTTCTTTTTTTTTTTTTTTTGTTTTTTTTGGTTGACCTTCTTGATTATATATTTGCTTTCTGTTTCATTTCTTTCTGGTCTTATTTAGTTTATTCCACTTTCCTTGATGAGATGATGTTTAGCTTGTTGATTTTCAACACTTCTTTGCTAATTTTTTTTAAGATCACAAATGTCCCTCTGTGCATGACTTTAGCTGTAGCCTATAAGTTTTCATATCTATCATTTTCAATATTATTCAGTTTATTTTTTTTAATTTTTATTTATTTATGATAGTCACACACACACACAGAGAGAGAGAGAGAGAGAGAGAGGCAGAGACACAGGCAGAGGGAGAAGCAGGCTCCATGCACAGGGAGCCCGACGTGGGATTCGATCCCGGGTCTCCAGGATCGCGCCCTGGGCCAAAGGCAGGCGCTAAACCGCTGCACCACCCAGGGATCCCATATTCAGTTTAAAATATTGTCTAATCTTCAGTGTGATTTTTTTTTCCTAGACCCAGGGTTATTTAGAAGTGTATTTCTTAATTTGGAAATGATGTGGATTTTCTAATTGTCATTTGATTATTTCTTTCTTGCTTAATTGCACTGTGGTCAGAGTATACTCTGTAGTATTTCAATTTGAAATTTGTTGAGAGTTGCCTACAACAGAGGTCAGCAAATTGTGGTCCACAGGCCAAACTTGGCTTGTGACCCTCAATCTAAAACCATTTTTTTTTTACATTTTTAAAAGGTGATTAAAAAATATGTGACAACAATATCATGAAGCTCACAAAGCTTAAAGCATTTACTGTCTGGCCCTTTATAGAAAGAGCTTGCTGACCTTTGTCCTAAAGTATGTTCAGTATATGTCAATGTTCCATGTGTTTATGAAAAGAATGTGTATTCTTCAGTTGTTGAGTATCGTGTTCCATATATGTCAGTTAGGTCCAATTTGTTAATGTTATTCACTTGCTGTATATCCTTACTCATTTTTTTCTCCTTGTTTTATCAGTTACTGAGAAAGATGTATTAAAATCTTCCACTATGGGATCCCTGGGTGGCGCAGTGGTTTGGCGCCTGCCTTTGGCCCAGGGCGTGATCCTGGAGACCCGGGATCGAATCCCACATCGGGCTCCCGGTGCATGGAGCCTACTTCTCCCTCTGCCTGTGTCTCTGCCTCTCTCTCTCTGTGACTATCATAAATAAATAAAAAATTAAAAAAAAATCTTCCACTATGGTATTGTATTTCTTATTGTGGTTTTGCCTGGTTTTTCTTCATCTCGTATCTTCCTCATATCTTTTAAGGCAATATTAGGTACATACAAATTTAGAATTGTTATATCTTTCTGGTAAATGGAATCTTTTATCATTCTGGAATGTCTCTTTTTATTTCTAGTAATGATTTTTGTCTTAATGTCTACTTTTGTCTGATATTGATTTAGCTGAGCCAGCTTTCTTTTTTTTAAATTGAAGTATAATTAACATACAATGTTATATTAATTTCAGGCATACAACATATTGATTCAACAATTATATACATTACTCACTGCTCATGATGATAAGTGTAGTCCCCATCTATCACCATATAACATTATTATAATATTATTGATCATATTCCCTATGCTGTACCTTTCATCTCTGCAATTTATTTATCCCATAATTGGAAATTTGTACTTCTTAATCCACCTTTATCCACTTTACTTATCCCCACATATACCTCCCCCTTGGCAACCACCACCTGGTTTTCTGTATTTAAGAATTTGTTTTTTGTTTGTTTGTGAATGTAAATTGGTGCATACTGTGGAAAACAGGATAAAGGTTCTCCAAAATATTAAAAATAGAATTACCATATGATCTAGTAATTCCACTACTAGGTACTTACCCAAAGAAGATAAAAACATTAATTTGAAAAGATACATGCACCGCTACATTTATTGTGGCATTATTTACAATAGCCAAGATGTGGAAGCAACCCAAATGTCCAGTGATAGATAAATAGATAAAGAAGATGTGGTGTACATACACAGCAGAATATTACTCAGCCATGAAAAGAATGACATCTTGCCATTTGTGACAATACAGATGGACCTAAAGGACTATTATATATAGTAAGTGAGCAAGTCAGAGAAAAACAAATACCATATTATTTTATTTTTTATTTTTTAAAGATTTTATTTATTCATGAGAGACACACAGAAAGAGGCAGAGACACAGGCAGAGGGAGAAGCAGGCTCCACCCAGGGAGCCCGATGCGGACCCGATCCTGAGACCCCAGGACCACGCCCTGGGCCAAAGGCAGGCGCTAAACCACTGACCCACCCGGGGATCCCCCCTTATTATTTTACTTATATGTGGAATCAAATTAGCTTTTTAAAAATTAATGTTCGGTGAATCTCTTACCAACCTTTTATTTTCAACCTTTCTGCATCCTTCTATTTTAGATGTTATATCTTGTAACAGTTTTTGTGCATTTAGTCTGATAATGCTTGCTTTTAATAAGAGGATTCAGTTTATATATAGTGCAATTATTGGTGTGTTTGATTGCAAATACTAGTTATTAAAGAATGCTTTCTATTTAGTTCTGAGTGCTTTTTTTAAATTAAGAGTTTACTAGGCAAAGGGCTATTGAGTTTATGGGGATATGATGTCTATGCAAAATAAACAATATGGTGCATTGTAGGATGTGAAAGGAGGACCGTGTGGCTTGAGATTATGGTAGACCTGAGCCTGGTGTAGATAAAGGCTGAAAAAGTAGTTTGGACCTGATCATGCAGTTAATTTTTGCCTGGGTTAATAATTATTAATTCACTTAAGGTTATAGGCATATCTCATTTTATTGTGCTTCACTTGATTGTGGTTTGCAGATTTTTTTACTAATTAAAGGTTTACAGCAACCTTGCGTCTGGCAAGTCTATTGGCACTATTTTTCCAAAGACATTTGTTCACTTCATGTCTCTGTTATGTTTAGGTAATTCTCGCATTTCAAACTTTTTCGTTATTATTATCTTTGTTCTAGTGATCTGTGATCATTGATTATGACTCACTGAAAGCTCAGATGATGGCACTTTTTTAGCAATGAAGTATTTTTTAAATTAAGGTATGTACATTGCTCTTTTAGACATAATGCCATTGTGCACTTAACAGACTACAGTATAGTGTAAACATAGCTTTTAAAAAAATATTGTATTTATTTATTCATGAGAGACAGAGAGAGAGAGAGAGAGGCAGAGAGCTGGCAGAGGGAGAAGCAGGCTCCATGCAGGGAGCCCGATGTGGGACTCGATCCTGGGACTTCAGGATCACGCCTTGAACTGAAGGCAGATGCTCAACCACTGAGCTGCCCAGGCATCCCCAAACATAACTTTCATATGCACTGGGAAACCAAAAAATTTATTTGACTCACTTTATTGCTATATTTGCTTTATTGCAGTGATCTGGAACCATACTTGCAATATCTCCAAGGTATGTCTGTACTTTGAAGTCACTAATGTATTTAAAGTGGTGGGGGAGCTGCTGACAAAATCAGATTTTGAAATGCTAAACTTGACTGCAGTGTGTAGGTTGGTTTAGAAAGAAAGTAGGTTCCAGAAAACCAGTTAGCACTGTATCAGATACAAGGTAGATGCTTAGTAAATATTCCTGTGTGAATAAAGTTTTAGCAGTGGTAAAAGAGTGAGTACATGACAGCTTGCACTAGGGTTGAAATGGAACATGTGAAGAGAAATAATGTTTTGAGAAGGACTTGGAAGTAAAATTGGTAGAACTTTAAATAGAATAGTGTGGAAATGTTGGAGAGGGAGATGTGAAAGATGATTCTAGGTTTCTGATTCTGTAGTTGATAGATGATGGTACCATTCACTGAGATAGGGAATAATGGAAGAGTATTTGGTTTTGAAAAAATGCTGGGACTCTGAGAAAATGAATAGTACAAAAATAAAATAAATAATGATATAGAACATAAATTTTCTTCCTTTCGCAATCCTCATCAATCTTGTTTTCTTCCCCAACTCTACAACAGCTAACTTTTAAATTAATGTATTAGTTATCTTTCCATAGTTTTTAAATGCAAATGTCTGGTTGTTTTAGTTCGTATATCTCTAATTGCTATTGAGGTTGGGTATATTTTTATGTTTATTATTCATTTGTAATATTCTCTTGTGAATTGTTTTTTTTTTACATCCTTTGTTCAATTTTGTATTTTGTATCATCTTTTTGTTCCTGATTCATATTAACCCTTTATATAACAGAAACATTAATATTTTGTTTATAAATCCCAGTCTCTTGCTTTTCTCTAACTTTATCAGTGAGGGCTTTTTGTTGCAGAGAAGTTTAAAACTAACGTGTACTTAAGACTCTTGGTCTTTCCTTTCATGGCTTCTGAGTTTTAAGTTTTACTTTGGAAGCTCCTCTGTACCTCGAGTACATTTACTATTTGCTGTTTATATGTAGTAGCACTGTATTCCATTGTTCATGTGGGTGTGACATTTTAAAAATAAGTAGCCATTTGTCCAGTGCAATTTATTAAATTGTCCATAATTTCCTTATTGATCATAAATTGCTTGTTAATGCTACACTAAACTCCTATATACATATGGATCTGTTTCTGGGAACCTATGTTTGATTTCACTTATTCTTTTCCTGTTTTTACCTAAATATTAAGGTTTAAATTTTGTTAAACTTTTATTTCAATTCTAGTTAGTTGACATACAGTGCAATATTGGTTTCAGGAGTAGAATTCAGTGATTCATCACTTACATATAACACCCAGTACTCATCATAACGAGTACCCCGTTTAGTACCCATAACCCATCTAGCCCCAACCCTACCCTCTTCCCTCCACCAACCCTCAATTTGTTCTCTGTCATAAGAGTCCCTTATGGTTTATTTCTCTCTCTCTTTTTTCCTCCTTCCCCTATGTTCCTCTGTTCTGTTTCTTAAATTCCACATATGAGTGAAATCATATGGTGTTGTCTTTCTCTGACTGATGTATTTTGCTTAGCATAATACACTCTAGCTCTATCCAAGTCACTGTGAATGGCAAGACTTCATTCTTTCTTATGGCTGAGTAATAAGCCATAATTACTCCTTCCTTATCCATTCATCAGTTGATGGACACTTGGGCTCTTTCCATAATTTGGCTATTGTTGATAATGCTGCTATAAACATTGGGGTGCATGTACTCCTTCAAATCTGTATTTTTGTACCATTCAGATAAATACCTAGTAGTGCAATTGCTGGGGTGTAGGGTAGCTCTATTTTAAAATTTATGAGGAATCTCCATACTGTTTTCCACAGTGGCCACACCAGTTTGCATTCCTACCAACAGTGCAAGAGGGTTCCCCTTTTTCTGTACCCTCATCAACACCTGTTATTTCTTGTGTTTTTAATTTTAGCCATTCTGACAGGTGGAAGGTGGTATCTCATCATGGTTTTTATTTGTATTTCCCTGATGCTGAGTGATGTTGAGCATTTTTCATGTGTTTGTTGGCCATTTGGATGTCTTCTTTGGAGAAATGTCTGTTCATGTCTTCTTACCATTTCTTGACTGGATTTTTTGTTTATTGAGTGTTGAGTTTTATAAGATCTTTATTGATTTTATATATTAGCCATTTTTCTGATAAGACATTTGTAAACATCTTCCATTTCATAGGTTGTCTTTGAGTTTTGTTGACTGTTTGCTGTGCAGAAGCTTTTTATCTTGATCAAATCCCAATAGTTCATTTTTGCTTTTGTTTCTTTTGCCTTTGATAAGTTCTTTATAGGTTTTGAATTTAACTCTTTATCAGATATGACATTTGCAAATATCTTCTCCCATTCTTTAGCCTGCCTTTTAGTTTTGTTAACTGTTTCCTTTGCTGTGCTGAAGTCCCACCAGTTCATTTTTGCTTTTGTTTCTCGTCTCCAGTGATGTGTCTAGTAAGAAGTTGCTACAATCAAGATCAAAGAGGTTGTTGACTGTGTTCTCTCCTAGTTTAATGGTTTCTTGTCTCACATTTAGATCTTTCATCCATTTGGAATTTATTTTTGTGAATGGTGTAAGAAAGTAGTCCAGTTTCATTCCTCTGCATGTGGCTGCCCAATTTTCCCAACATCATTTGTTGAAGAGACTGTCTTTTTTTTCCTTTGGATATTTTTCCATGCTTTGTCAAAGATTAGTTCACCATATAGTTGTGGGTTCATTTCTGGGTTTTCTATTCTGTTCCAATGATGTATGTATCTCTTTTTGTGCCAGTACCATACAGTCTTGACCACTATAGCTTTGTAATATAACTTAAAATATTGAATCATGATGTCTCCAGCTTTGTTTTTTTTTTTTTTTTTTTTTTTCAGAATTGCTTTCACTATTCGGGGTCTTTTGTGGTTCCATAGTCATTTTAGGATGGTTTATTCTAGCTCTGTGAAAAATGGTGGTATTTTGATAGGTATTGCATTAAATGTGTAGATTGCTTTAGGTGGTATAGACATTTTAACAATATTTGTTCTTACAGTCCATGAGCATGGCTGTATTTCCATTTCTTTGTGCTCTTTTCAATTTCTTTCATAATTGTGTTCTATAGATTTCAGAGTAAAAATCTTTTACATCTTTGGTTAGGTTTATATCTAGGTATCTTATGGGTTTTGGTGCAAATATAAATGGGATTGACTCCTTGATTTCTCTTTTTGCTTGATATATAGAAATGCAACAGATTTCTGTATACGGATTTTATATCCTGTAACTTTGCTAAATTCATGTATTAGTTCTAGCAATTTTTTAGTGGAATCTTTCAGGTTTTCTACATAGAGTATCAGGTCATCTGCAGATAGTGAAAATTTGACTTCTTCCTTGCCCATTTGGATGTTTTTTTTTTGTTTGTTTGTTTCTTTTTGTTTGATTGCTGAGGCTAAGACTTCCAGTATTATGTTACATAGTAATGGTGAGAATGGGGGATCCCTGGTGGCTCAGCGGTTTGGCACCTGCCTTCGGCTTGGGGCTGGGGCGTGATCCTGGAGTCTCGGGATCGAGTCCCACATTGGGCTCCCTGCATGGGGCCTGCTTCTCCCTCTGCCTGTGTCTCTGCCTCTCTCTCTCTCTCTCTCTCTCTCTGTGTGTGTCTCATGAATAAATAAATAAAATCTTAAAAAAATAGTAATGGTGAGAATGGACATCCATGTCTTGTTCCTAACCATAGGGGAAACGCTCTCAGTTTGTCCCTATTGAGGATGATATTAGCTGTGGGTCTTTCATATATGATCTTTACCATGTTGAGGTATCCTTCTATCCCTACTTTGTTGAGGGCTGAATGGATGCTGTATTTTGTCAAATGCCTTTTCTGCAAGTATTGAGAGGATCATATGGTTCTTATCCTTTCTTTTATTCATGTGGTACATGAGGTTGATTGATTTGCGAATATTGAACTATGCTTGTAGCTCAGGAATAAATCCCACTTGATTGTGTTGAATAATTCTTTTAATGTACTGTTGGGTTTGATTTGCTAGTATCTTTTTGAGAATTTTTGCATCCATATTCATCAGAGAACTTGACCTATAATTTGTCTTTTCAGTGGGGTTTTGTCTGGTTTTGGAAAGAAGGTAATGTTGGCCTCATTGAAGGAGTTTGGAAGTTTTCCTTCAATTTCTATTTTTTCGAGCAGTTTGGGAAGGGTAGGTATTAACTTTTCTTTAAATGTTTGGTATAATTCCCCTGGGAAGCCATCTGGCCTTGGACTCTTGTTTTTTTGGGAGATTTTTGATTACTGAATCAATTACTTTGCTGGTTATGAGTCTGTTCAAATTTTCTATTTTTCCTTTTTGGTAGCTTGTGTGTTTCTAGAAATTTTTCCATTTCTTTTAGATTGTGCAGTATGTTGGCATATAATGTTTTTAATATTCTTTTATAATTGTTCATATTTCTGTGGTGTTGGTTGTGATCTTTCCTCTTTCATCTGTGATTTTATTTTGGGGGGTCCTTTCTCTTTTGTTTTTGAAAAGTCTGGCTATGGGTTTATTAATTTTATTAATATTTTCTAAGAATCAATTCTTAGTTTTGTTGATCCATTCTCCTGTTTTCTTGTTTGTTTGTATCTATATTGTTAATTTCTGGTCTAATATTTATTATTTCCCTTCTTCTGGCTTTAGGCTTTATTTGCTATTCCTTTTCCAGCTCTTTTAGTTGTAAGTTTAGGTTGTGTATTCGAGACTTTTCTTGTTTTTTGAGGTAGGCCTGTATTTCAATATCCTCTCTCTTAAGACTGCCTTTGCTGCATCTCAAAGGTTTTGGACTGTTGTGTTTTCATTTGCCTCCATGTACTTTTTAATTTTCTCTCTAATATCCTGGTTAACCCATTCATTGTTTAGTAGGATGTTCTTTAATCTCCATGAATTTGTGGACTTTCCAATTTTTTTCTTGCAGTTGACTTCAAATTTCATAGCATTGTAGAAAACATGCATGGTATGATCTCATTCTTTTTGTGCTTGTTGAGGGCTGATTTGTGATCCAGTATGTGATCTATTGTGGAGAATTTTCCATGTTCACTTGAGAAGAATGCGTATTTTGCTTCTTTAGGATGAAATGTTCTGAATTTATCTGTTAAGTCCATCTGGTCCAGTGTGACATTTAAAGCCCTTGTTTCCTTGTTGATCTTGTGCATAGATGATCTGTCCATTGCTGGAGGTGGGTGTTAAAATCTCCTACTATTATTGTATTATTATCAATGAGTTTATTTATGTATGTTATTAACTTATTTATATATTTGGGTGCTCCCAGTTTGGGAGCATAAATAATTACAGTTGTTAGATCTTGATGGATAGATCCATTAATTATGATGTTATGCTCTTCTTCATTTCTTGTTATAGTCTTTGGTTTGAAATCTAGTTATTTTGATATATGTATGAATAGTTCTGCTGTCTTTTGGTGCCCATTAGAATGATAGGTGGTTTTCCATTCCCTCCCTATCAATCTGCAGGTGTCTTTAGATCTAAAATGAGTCTCTTGTAGGCAGTATATAGACGTGTCTTGTTTTTTTTTCCCCCATTCTGACACCCTATGTCTTTTGATTGGATCATTTAGTGCATTTGCATTCAGAGTGATTATTGAATGTTATGAATTTAATGCCATTCTGTTACCTATAAAGTCGGTATTTCTGGTGATGTTCTCCATTGCTTTCTAGTCTTTGTTGCTTTTGGTCTTCCGCCACCAAAGAATCCACTTTAATATCTCCAGCAGGGCTGGTTTAGTGTTCATAAACTCCTTTAGTTCTTTCTTGTCTGAGGAAGCTCTTTATCACTCCTTCTATTCTGAATGACAGCCTTGCTGCATAAAGTATTCTTGGTTGCATATTTTTCCCATTTAGCATATTAAATATATTATGCCAGCCCTTTCTGGCCTGCGAGGTGTGTGGACAGATCTGCTGTGAACCTGATGTCTTCCCTTGTAGGTTAAAGACTTTTTTCCCTTTGCTGCTTTCAGGATTCTTTCCCTGTCTGTGTTTTGTGAATTTGACTATGATATGTCTTGGTGATGGCTGGCTTTTGTTGAATTTAATGGGAATTCTCTGTGCTTCTTGGATTTCAATGTCTGTTTCCTTCCCCAATTAGGGAAGTTTTCAGCTATAATTTGCTCAAGCAAACCTTCTGCCCCTTCTCTCTGTTTATCTTCTGGGACTCCTATAATATGAATGTTGTTTCACTTTAAGGAGTCACTGGGTTCCCTAAATCTACCTCATGATCAATACCTTTTTTTTCAGCTTCATTATTTTCCATAATTTTATCTTCTATATTACTGATTCATTCCTCTGCTTCATCCATCCTCATTGTCATGACATCTATTCGGGTTTTCATCTTGGCTATAGCATTTTTAATTTTGGCCTGACTAGATTTTAGTTCTTTTTTCTCTGCTATAAGGGATTCTCTAGTGTCTTCTATGCTTTTTTTCCAAATCCAGCCAGTATCCTTATAATTGTTGTTTTATTTTATTTTATTTTATTTTATTTATTCATGAGAGGCACAGAGAGAGAGAGAGGCAGAGACAGGCAGAGAGAGAAGCAGGCTCTATGCAGGGAGCCTGATGTGGGACTTGATCCCGGGACTCTAGGATCACACTCTGGGCGGAAGGCAGGTGCTAAACAACTGAGCCACCCAGGGATCCCCTGTTGTTTTAAATTATATTTTAGACATCTTATATCTGTATTGACTAAATCCTTGGCCGTTACTTCTTCCTATTCTTCCTTTTGGGGTAAGCTTTAATTTTTAAAAATTTGTCTTTTTCATAAGTAATTCATGTACAAGGGTCATAATCTAATGGCTACAAAGTGGTATAGAGTGAAAAGTAAATATTCTTATTCTTACCCAGTCACTCAGTTCCCTTTCCAGAAGGCAACATCTGTTACTAGTGCTTTGGTGCATACAGATATCAGCATGCAAGTGTTCTAGTTCTATAATGTTTTATTTTGTTAGATCTATAGTATGTTTTCTTTATTAGGTCAAATTCCCTTTTAAAAATTAGTTGCAAGCATTTTCCTATGAACTTTAAAATAAACCTGGCAAGTTTTATTTTAAGGAAATTGTTTTGGGACTTTTATTATGATTACATTGAATTATAAATAAGCTTGGGAACATCGGTGTCTTTTAATTAATTAGTTCTTCCCAGCCAGAAAACATGCTATGTTGTCATTTATTCTGGCCTTCTTTTCAGTAGTTTGTTATTGTTGTTTGTTTAAAGTAAAGTTTTTAATTGAAGTACAGCACATGTAAAAAATTCAGAATCATAAATGTATACCTCAGTGAATATTTTTCAAATGTACAAATTCCATGTAACCACCACCTGGATTGGGAAATTGAAAAATAACACCTCAAATCATTCCTCATGTGTTTTCTCAGTCACTGTCCATATTCCCCTTCTCAAAGGTAACTGCAAGCCTGAATTCTTATGCTACAGATAATTTCATCTGATATTGAACTTTATTTAAGCAATAATACAGTAGACGCTCCTTTGTGTATGGTTTGACACAATATAATGTTTTTGAGATTCATTCATGTCATTGCATTGGCTATAGTTAATTAATTTTCAGTGCTGTATATGATTCCATTCTATAAATAAATCACATTTTATATATCCATTTTACTATTACCAGGAATTTGGATTTATTATTTTTTTGCTGAATACATGTTTTCAATTCTCTTGTTTGTATAACTAGGAGTGAGATTGCTGGGTCATAGGCTATGCATATACTCAGTTTATTATAAACTGCCAAGGAGTTTCCAAAGTATTCACAGAAAGTTACATGTCCACCAATACTATACAAGAGTGCCTATGGCTCTCCATTCTTTCTAGCACTTAGTACTGTTATACTTTGAAATTTTAGCCATTATAATATTCATGTTTTGGCATCTCATAGTAGTTTATGTTTGCACTTCCCTAATGCCCTATGGGTTTGATTATGGTTTCATATGCTGTTTGCCATTTGAATGTCTTGAAAAAAATTTTTTGAAAGCCTGTCGAAATCATTTTTGCATTTGTCTATTCAATTGTCTATAATTTAACTGATTTGTAGTTCTTAATATACTGAGTACTATACCATGGTAAAATGTACGTATTGTATATATCTTTCCCTACCCTGTTAAGTTTGTCTTTTTACTCTCTTAATGTTGTGTTTTGATGAACAGTGATTCATAATTTTAGTGTAATCTAATTCATCAGTCTTTATTTCCTGGTTCGTACTTTTTTGTTCCATTTAAGAAATCTTTGCCTAACCCAATGTCATGAATATCTTTTTTCTAAAAGCCACACACAATACACACAATTTATATGTTGATAAACAAATACATAGATATACATATATCAATATATACATATATATAGCATATATCAATATATATGCATATGAGAGTATATGATGTAAGATATTATTAAAGAGCCTTTCATTTTGATGTGGATAGCCAAAAGATATTCAATTAATTGCAAAATATTTTAATAAGTCTTATAGTCTGGTAGTATAATTCTCTAACTTTGTCCTTCTCCTAAATTTTAGAATCAGGTTGCCAATTTCCATATAGTAAAGGACCTTCCTGGAATTTGTATTGCAATTGCACTAAATCTATTGTTCAGTGTTAGGAATAACTGTTATTTTACCAAATGGGGTCTTCCAGTCTGTAGACATGAATATCTGTCCATTTATTTAGATTTTTACTTTTCCTCAATATTTTATGTGGTTTATTACATATGGACCTTGCACAAGTTTAAAAAAAGATTATTTATTTGTTTTTTTATTTGTTCATTCATTCATTCAAGAATGTGAGAGAGACACTGTGAGAGTAAGGGGAGGAACAGAGGGAGAGAGATAAGCAGACTGTGCTGAGTGTGGAGCCTAATGTGGGACTTGATCAGGACCCTGAGATCATGGGCCAAAATCAAGAACCAGACGCTTAACTGACTAAGTCACCCAGGTGCCCCGATCTTGCACAATTTTAAAATTTATTCTTAGTTATTTAGTGTTATTTGGTACTATTATAAAGTGTTTTTAAATTTATAAAGGTCTTTAAAAATTTCATTTTCTTTTTCTTTTTATTTATTTATTTATTTTTTATAATTTTTTTAAATTTTTTTAAATTTATTTATGATAGTCACAGAGAGAGAGAGAGAGAGGCGCAGAGACACAGGCAGAGGGAGAAGCAGGCTCCATGCACCGGGAGCCCGATGTGGGATTCGATCCCGGGTCTCCAGGATCGCGCTCTGGGCCAAAGGCAGGCACCAAACCGCTGCGCCACCCAGGGATCCTTTTTTATTTATTTTTAAAAGATTTTATTTATTTATTCATGAGAGACACAGAGAAAGAGAGAGGCAGAGACAGGCAGAGGGAGAAGCAGGCTCCATGCAGGGAGCCCGACGTGGGACTTGATCCCAGGTCTCCAGGATCAGGCCCTGGGCTGAGGGCGGTGCTAAACCACTGAGCCACCTGGGCTGCCCTAAAAATTTCATTTTCTAACATTTTTGTCGTTAGACAGAAATATAATTGAGTCTTGAATATTGATCTTACAATCAGAGATACTGATGAGCCCAGTTATTAATAGTGCCAATTTATTTGCAGTTTCATGAAATCTTCAGATAATTCTATATTCATTTATTTCAAATTTTTATATGTTTAATTTTTCATGACTTATTTTATTGCCTAGTTCCTGTGGTACAATGCTGAATAGAAGTGGAGATAACTTATTTGTGGCCTGAGAAAAGATTTTCATTGTTTCACCATCAAGCATTTTTTTTGCTATAGCTTTGCAGGTGCTCTTCATCAGATTTAAGGAAATATTTTTTAATTTTTGGTTTACATAGAATTTTTTTTTAAATCATGGACAGGTGTTGAATTTTTTGCCCAGCTTTATTGAGATATAATTGACATATAACATTGTATAAGTTTAAGGTGCACAGCATGATGATTTGATATAAATATATATTGAAAAATGACTACCACAAAAAGATTAGTTAACACATAAATGCATGTTGAATTTTAACAGATTTTTTCTGTTGAGTTAATCACATTTTCTCTTTTGTTCTGTAAATGTGGTGAACTGCATTAATTGATTTTCAAGAGTTAAGCCAACATCTTATTCTCAGTATAAACCCTGCTTTTCCAGTTATTTTGCATAACAGCATGGAATATGTATGAATATTCATATGTGTGTGTGTATTTTAGAATGTTTGAATCCCTGTTCATAAGTGAGATTGGCCTTCAGTTTTCCTTTATTTGTCAAGTTCTTTGTTAGGTTTTAGTATTAAGGTTATGTTAGCTTTTAAATTGAATTGCAATACAAAATTTTTTTTATACTCTGGAAGAGATTATGTAAGACTGATGCTATTTATTCTTTAAATGTTTAGAAGAATTCATTGGTAATGCCATCTGGACCGCAGTTTTTCTTTTTGGGAAATTCTTTAGTTATAGATTCAATATTTTAGAGGATATAAGAGTATTCGGATTTTTAATTTTCTTTTATTGGTTATACTTTTTAGGAAATGTCCATTCTTCTAAATCTTTATATTTATTGACATAAAATCTCTTAAAAATAACATCCTTTCATCTTTTTAATCTCTATTGGATTTTTAATGACATATGCCTTTCCATTCTGAACATTGGTTATTTGTTTTCTTTGTTATTCATTAGTCTTACTGGTGGTTTTTCATTTTCATCAGAACTTTTTTTAAATTGAGGTATAATTGACATACAACATTATGTTCATTTCAGATGTACAACATGATAATTTAATATTTGTATATATTGCAAAGTAATCACCACAATAAGGTATGGTTAACATCCATCACTATATGTAGTTCCACATTTTTTCCCTGAGAACTTTAAAGATCTACTCTCAGCAACTTTTATTTTTTTAATTTTTTAAAGATTTTATTTATTTATTCATAGAGACAGAGAGAGAGGCAGAGACACAGGCAGAGGGAGAAGCAGGCTCCATGCAGGGAGCCCGACGTGGGACTTGATCCCAGGTCTCCAGGATCAGGCCCTGGGCTGAGGGCGGTGCTAAACCGCTGCACCACCGGGGCTGCCCTACTCTCAGCAACTTTTAAATATGCAATGCAGTATTGTTAATTATTGTCAACGTGATGTACATTACATATGCATGACTTATTTATTTTATAAGTGGAAGTTTGTACCTTTGACCCCCTTCACCCATTTCACCTTTGCCAATCCCCTACCTCTGGCAACCTGTTGTTTGTATCTATGAATTTTGCTGTTTTTTTTGTTTTATATTTCACATGTAACTGAGATCATAAGTATTTGTCTTTTCCTTCACTTAGCATAATACCCTCAACATCTATGTTGCCACAAATGGCAAGATTTCATTCTTTTTTATAGATGAATAATATTCCATTTTTTTTGTGTGTATCACATTTTCTTTGTCCATTTATCTGTTATTGGACACTTAGGTAGTTTCTGTATCTTGGCTATTGTGAATCATGCTGCAATGAACATGGTGCATATGTCTTTTCAAGTTAGAATTTTTATTCTTCAGATAAATATCTATAAGTGGAATCGCTGAATCATATGGTAGTTCTATTTTTTTTTTTTATGTTTTGAGGAAACTCCATATTGTATCACAGCCACACCAATTTAAATTCCCACCAACAGGGATGCCTGGGTGGCTCAGTGGTTGAGCATCTGCCTTTGGCTCAGGGCGTGATCCTGATCTGAGGATCGAGTCTCATGTCAGGCTCCCTGTGAGGAACCTGCTTCTCTCTCTGCCTGTGTTTCTGCCTCTCTCTGTCTCTCATAAATAAATAAATAAAATCTTAAAAAAAATTCCTACCAACAGTACACAAGAGTTTTCTTTTCTTCACATCCTTGATGATACTTGTATTAACTAGGCCACAAACCTCATTAACTGTATTGTACTGTAGTCATACGAGAATGTTTTTACATGCACTTATTTTTGTTTGTGTGTTTGTAGTTCCTTTTGTGTATGTTTGTGTTTGTAGTTATATGCAATTTAATCCCATGTGTAGATTTGTATAACTACCACCACAGTCAAGATACAGAACTGTTCAATCACCACAAAGAAATTCCTGTGTGTTACCCTTTTAAAATAGCACCTAAGGGGATCCCTGGGTGGCTCAGCAGTTTAGCGCCTACCTTTGGTCCAGGGTGTGATCCTGGAGTCCTGGGATCCAGTCCCACGTCAGGCTCCCTGCATGGAGCTTGCTTCTCCCTCTGCCTGTGTCTGCCTCTCTCTCTCTCCCTCTGTGTGTGTGTGTGTCCCTGATGAATAAATAAATAAAATCTTTAAAAAAATAAAATAAAATAAGATAGCACCTAATACTTCCCACCCCTGTCTCTTACCCTGGAAAACATTAATCTGTTTTCTATAGTTTTGCCAGTTTGATAATACTATATAAATATAATTCTAGGAGTGCCTGGGGGGTGCAGTCAGTTGGACATCTGACTCTTGGTTTCTGCTCAGGTTGTGATCTCACGGTCATGCAATTGGGACCTGTGTTGGGCTTGGCACTCAATACAGAGTCTGCTTAAGACTCTTCCTCTCCCTCTGCCTCTCTCCCCTGCTCTCTCTTGCTTCAATCAGTTAATCCTTTTTAAAAATGTAATTATATATTATGTATCCTTTTTGGGATTTGCTTTTAAAAATTAAAGAACTTTATTTTTAGAGCAACTTTAGGTTTACAGAAAAATTGAGCAGTAAGTACAGAGTACCCTTTTCCCCTCCCCTCCCAGTCTTCCTTATTATTGACATCTTGCATTAGTGTGGTACATTTGTCATAATTGATGAACAAATATTAATATGTTACTACTAACAAGAGTCCATAGTTTGCAGTTGGGTTTACTCTTTGTGTTCTATAGTTCTATGAGTTTTAATACTATATCTATGGGCTTATCTACCATTATCTGTACCATGCACAATAGTTTCACTAACCCTAAAAATCCCTGTGTTCTACTTATTCATCTCTTCCTCTCTCCTCCTTGAACTCCTGGCAACCACTGATCTTTTTAGTCTTTATATTATCACCTTTTCAAGAAGGTCCTGTAATTGGAATCATATAGTATATCGCCTTTTCAGACTGTTTTTTTTTTCACTTTGCAATATGCACTTAGGGATCCTCCATGTATTTTCATTGCTTAATAGCTCATATCTTATTGCTAGATAATATTAAGTTGTATGGATGTACCAAAGTTTTTTCAGTCATCCATTGATGGACATCTTAGTTGCTTCTATTTTTGGCAATTATGAATAATGTTGCTATCAACATTCATGTGTACATTTTTGCATGTAAATAAGTTTTCAGCTTGTTTGGGTAAATACTAAGGAGCACAATTGCTGGATCATATGGTAAGGCTCTGTTTAGCTTTGCAAGTAACTGTCAGATTGTCTTCTGAAGTGGCTGTACTATTTTGCATTTCTACCAGCAATGAATGAGAGTTCTGTTGCCCTTCATCCTTGCTAGCATTTGCTGTTGTCAGTATTTTGGATTTTAGCCATTCTAACAGGTGGTAGTGATATCTCATTATTGTTTCAATCTGCAACTCTCTAATGAGAAATGATATTGAGAATCTTTTCATATTCTTATTTCTCATCCGTGTATCTTCTTTGGTAAAATACTGGCATTTTTACTAAACGTGATACTTTTGAAATCCATTCAAGTTGTTGCATGCATCAACAGTTGATTCCTTTTATTGCTCAGTGGTATTCTATAGTATATAGTTATCAAAACTTGTTCAGCAATTTACCTGTTGAAAAACTTTTATATTGTCTCCAGTTTGGGGCTATTAAGAATAAGCTGTTGTAAGTATATATGTTTTTGTGTGTAATAAAATTTCATTTCTTCAGGACAAATACCCAAAAGTGTGATCTTATGGTATGAAAATGTTTACGTTTTTAAAAAGCCGCCAAACAATTTTCCATAGTGCTTATATAGTTGACCTTTGAACAATAGGGGTTTGAACTATGAACTATATCCATTCATATGTGGATTTGTTTTTATAAATACAGTGCAGTACTATAAATACATTTTCTCTTCCTTATGACTTTCTTAAAATTGTATTTAAAATCAAGTAATTAATGTATAGTGCATATTAGTTTTAGAGGTAGAATTTAGTGATTCATCCATTGCATGTAACATCCAGTGCTCATTACATCAAGTGCCTTCCTTAATGCCAATCACCCAGTTACCTCATTCCCCCAACCTACTCCCCTCTAGCAACCCTCAGTTTGTTCTATAGAGTTAAGAATCTCTTATGGTTTGTCTCTGTGACTTTGCCTTATTTTATTTCCCCTCCCTTCCCCATGTTCATCTGTTTTGTTTCTTAACATTTTCTTTTCTCTAGCTTACTTTATTATAAATATGCAGTATATGATACATATAACATATAAAATAGGTGTTAATCAGTTATTTATGTTATTAGCAAGGCTTCCACTCAACAGTAGATGATTAGTAGTTAAGTTTTTAGAGAGTTAAAAGTTATATGTGAATTTTTGACTGTGAAGGAGGTCAGTGCCCCTAGCCCCTGTGTTGTTCAAGGTCAAGTATATAGTATTTTATATTCAACCAGAATTGTTTTTTTAAAATTTTGCTTTACACATTAGTTGGTATTGTATCAAAGTACTAGTGTTGCAAGTTTTTATTACAAAAAGATGTTGGAATTTCTGAAGTTATTTTTCTATGTTGGTTGATATGATTCTATGATTTTGCTTCTTTAGCATTTGTTATGGTGTATTAAATTGATACTCAAACATTGAACCAACCTTGCATAACTGGAGTAGATCCTATTTAGTTATAGTGTACAATTGTCTTTATATATTATGCTGGATTCAATTTACAAATATTTTCTTAAGGGTCTAAGAAACCTATATTCATGTAGAATATTGGCTTGTAATTTTCTTTAAAAAATACTGCCTTGGGCAGCCTGAGTGGCTCAGCGGTTTAGTGCTGCCTTCAGCCCAGGGCGTGATCCTGGAGACCTGGGATCGAGTCTCACGTCGGGCTCCCTGCATGGAGCCTGCTTCTCCCTCTCCCTGTGTCTCTCTCCTGTGTTTCTCATGAATATATAAATAAAAATAAAAAAAATACTGCCTTTGGTTTTGGAATCAGGACAATATTGGCTTCATAAAATGAGTTTGCTACTGTTCCCTCCTCTTCTAATTCTAGAAGAAAATTTGTCAAATTTGTGCCATATCTTTAAAGTATTTGGTAAATTTTCTAGTGAATCATCTGTCCCTGGGTTTATTTTCTGAAAGTTTTTGATGAAAAATTAGGTGATAATCTTATTGAGGATCACTGGTATGTGATGCCACTTTTCTTTTGCTTGTTTCACAGTATTTTCTTTGTCTTTGAAAATTTGCCTATAGCATGTCTTGGTTTGGGATCGTTTTGAATTTGACCAATATGTAGTTTGTAAAAAAAAAAAAATATGTAGTTTGTTTAGGTTCTTGGGTGTGTAGATTTGTGTCTTTCTTCATATTTGGAAAGTTTCCAGTCGTTATTTCTTTAAACTCTTTTCTGTTTTTATACTCTCCCTCTTCCTTTGGAGTACTCATGCAGATGTCCCACAGGTCTCTTGGGCTTATTTATTGATTTGTTTATTACCACTTTAATTATTTTATTGTATATACTTCAGTGAGATTTAGTGTATTCACATTGTTTTGCACTATGTCCAGGTCCAGAATATTTTGTCACCTCAGTAGGAAAGCTTATGTCTATTACTAGGCACTCCATTGCACCCTTTCTCAAGCCCTTGACAGCCTACTAATTGGCTTTGTCTATCTATGAATTTACCTGTTTTACATATTTCATATAAGTGGAATCATACAATATGTGGCCTTTTGTGTCTTGTTTCTTAGAATGTTTTCAAGTTTCATTCATGTTGTAGCATGTATCACTACTTCATTACTTTCTATGCCTGAATGACATTTGATTGTATAGATATGCCACATTTTATTTATTCATTCATCTTTTAATGGACATTGGGTTATTTCCATCTTTTGTCTATTGTGAATAGTGCTATCTGTAAACATTTATGTACAATTTTTTGTTTAAACACCTGTTTTACAATTTTTTAGTTGTATTCTCAGGAGTGCAGTTGTTGAGTCATATACTAATTCTATGTTTAACTTATTGAGGACTTACCAAACTGTCCATTTTGCGTTCCCACCAACACTATATAACAATGCCAAATTCTCCACATCCTTACCAGTATTTGTTATTTTCTGTATGTTTCCTTTTCTTTATAGATATTTTAGTGGCTATGAAATGTTATCTTATTTATTATGGATTTAATTTTCATTTCCTGAATGACATTAGCATCTTTTCATGTGTTTGTTGGTCATTTGTATAGCTTTGGAGAAATGGCTATTCAAGTACTTTTGCCAATTTAAAAAGAATTGGTAGAAAGAAGGGAATTTTATGTGATACTTCTTTTTAACGGCTTTATTGAGATATAATCCACATACCATAAAATTTACCCTTGGTCCATCTTTTATAATTGGGTTGTTCGGCTTTGTTGTTGAGTTGTAAGAACTCTATATTCAGGATACTAGATCTTTATCGGATATACGATTAGCAAATGTTTCTCTCATTTGTCTTTTCACTCTCTTGATTGTGTCTTTTGATGCACAAGAGTTATTAATTTTGATGGAGTCCAATTTATCTATTTTTTCTTTTGTTTCTTGTGTTTTCGGTGTCTCTGAGAAACTGCTTAGTCCATATTTGTGAAGACTTACTTCTATTTTTCTTCTAAGAATTTCATATATCATAAATTTAGCTCTTATATTTAGGCCTCTGATTCATTTTGAATTAATTTTTGTAAATGCTGAGTAAAAAGGATCCAACTTCCTTTTTTTTTTTTTGCGTGTCTACATTCAGTTGTGTTCATTTTTCTCATTCTTTCATTTCTTTTTTCCTTCAGACTGAAAAACTTAATTGAGCTGTCTTCAAGTTTGATTTCTTTTTTTCTGCTACTCAAATCTGCTGAACCCTTCTAATGAATTTTTCATTCCAGTTATTGTATTTTTCAACTTCAGAATTTATAACTTCTATTTCTTTGTTGATATTCTCTGTTTGGTCAGACATTGTTCTCTTGTTTTTTTTTGAGCATATTTAAAACAATTGAAGTCTCTGTTTAGTAAGTCTAATATCTCAGCCTCATTTGGGATAGTTTCCATTTCTTGTTTTTCTATGAACATACCATATTTTCTCTTATCTTTACATGCCTTCTGATTTTTTTTTTTTTTGTAAAGTAGACATTATGGGAATATACTGTGTTAACTCTGGAGACCAAATACTCTCTGCCTCTACCACAGGGTTTGTTGTTGCTGCTTTTTGTGGGTTATAGTTTTTGTTTGTGTAGAAGTTCTTTTAAGCTAGTTTCTAAATACTGTATTCTTTGTTCTTGTGGTTGATGAAGTCTGTGTTTTGTTAGCTAGTCAGCTAGTGATTTAACAGAAATTTCCTTAAACAATGAAAACTAAAAATATCTTCTGATTCTTCTGCTTTCCCTCTGTTTAGAGTCCAGACCCCTCACTCAGCCACTACTGGTGCTGTATCCACAGAGGAAGGGATCATGAGGTCAGATTGTCTGTACTGTTGGATAGAGTTGGAAGTTCAAACTCCTTACTTGGACTCCTCTAGCCCTCACTGCTGGTGGTGGGGGGTTTGTAGTGGTTGGATAGGGTAGAGCAGGTATTATCAGTAAGTTTTCTGTTTTGCTGAACTGCTGTCTTTTTTCATTCTTTGGCTAGAGTGAGCAGGCTTTTCTTAGGGTGTTGTGTTTTTTTGTTTGTTTTTGTTTTGTTTTTGGTCTGCTGCTTTGTTGCAGGGATAGTTTGGGATAATTGGGAGGTAAAAAGAAAATGTAAGGAACTCATTGCTGTGTTGTTCCATAAGTCCCAAGGTCCTTAGCCAGTCTGCCTTTCTCTTTCTACCTCTCAGCATCCCTTAATGATTTTCTATTGCTTTATGCCTAGGGTTTTAATTATAATGACTTGGAAGGAATAGGGAGAAATAAATTTATTGTCATCTGGAAACAAAAGTTCTCCGTTATAATTTTTAGAAAGTATTTGCTTTAGCTTCTGGCAGGCAATTAAAATGGAAGCAGGTTACTTTAGTCAGATATTAAGATACGTCAAGGATGAGGTTGGTTGGTTGTTGTTTGTTTTGGTAAGGCATTGTATCTTTGTAGTCCACTTTTTACTCTTTGTGTAGTTCTTTAGCATCTGAACTGAAAATTTAGATGCTTATTATGGACTCCTCACCATCTTGGGCCCCAAGCTCCCTAAGACTGCTGATAACTGCCCACTTTGTCGTCATTTTAATATCTCTTTTCTATTTGTGTTCTCCAGTACAGCCATTTAGAAATAAGTGAATTTCCCACTATGGAAAATGTGGTGCAGACTATCATACTCATTTATTTACTCTTCTCTCTTCTCCCAAATCTTGTTATTTAAACCAGAGTTACTTGAATTTCTGAACTTTGATTTTTGTCTCATCATCTCCATGAAACTGTAAAAAGCTCTGTTCACCTTGTCTATTTCTTAGTAGCTGCTTTCTCCTTAATTTTTAAGCTTTTCTGCCTATGTTTCTTGCCAGCCAGCTAATTCCTACAGAGATTAAGAGGTGTAGTAGATCAGATCCACATCAGTGAGTTTCCCTTTACTCCGAGGCCTGTGCCCCTCAAATTCTGTTTGTCTTGCTAGCTTTTTGATGGAATAAAACATACACATACTTCACCTCAATTTTCTAGATTTTCTTAGTGGGTGTATTGGTCTGTATAAAGTCTTTCCCAACCATTTCAGAAGTTCTAAGTAAAGTTTTATAGTGTCCTTTAAATAGGTTTTTAAATATATTTCTCTATTTATTAAAGGTTCTACCTATTTATTTTACACACAGAAAGAGAGACAAACAAGCAGGGGGGAGTGGCAGGCAGAGGGAGAGGATGAAGCAGGCTCCCTATTAAGCATGGAGCCCAGCATGGGGCTGAATCCTCAGACCCTAGTACCGTGACCTGAGCCAAAGGCAGACACACTTAACCAAATGAGCCACCCAGGCACCTCATATTTCTCAATTTTTATAGTTTCATTTCTAATGTTAAATGTTGCTTTTTTTCCTGTTACATTTTCCAATTAGTTATTGCTGGTGTTTACAAAGGGTGTTAACTGGTATGTTTTTATAGCATAGAAATTCTTTATTCCAAAGTGATAGTTTTTTCTCTTGTAGCATTTATCCATTTTCCTTTCTTAGCTTAATTTACTGGCTTGGGTTTTATAATAATATATGATATAATACTGTTAAAAGTCAATTTTATCTTTTTTCTCACTTTATTGAGAAGTCTTTTAATGTTTCAACATCAAGTCTGAAGTTTTCCATAAACTTCATATGGATGTATTTTTACTGAATTTAGATGTTTAAACAAATATTCCTTGTTAAGCCAGGCTGTTTTTTTTAAAACAGGTATAAAGTATTAACTCTTACAAACATCTATCCAATTTCTTGATATCTTTTTCAAGTTTCACTAAGTTGTAAACTTCTTTCTCTAATTCTACACTCTTTTTGGTCTTTCCAAATCATGATTGATTTTTCGTTCTCCATTTGGCTAGCATCACATTGCTTATAATGTTGTTTCAGTTATTTATTTCTGCCTTAAAGTAAATGTTATTCTTTGTTTTTCCCCTTAAGGACTTTTTGCCTTTTAAAAATATCAGTATTCCCATCCCTAGTACAGTATTTGTCCCTTGCTATATAGTCAATAATTTCATGAAATAAATTTTCATTAATATTTTTACTATTACCTCAGAATTAATAGAGGTGGAGGTTTCTAATCCTAAGCAAAGCTTAGAGCTAGGGAAAAAAGGTAAATATGGACTCAATGCTGCTTATGTTCCTGCTTCATTCTCAGTTGATATTTCTCTGAATTATGGAATATTGGACCTGGAAATTTAGTTATCATCTAGTTCAAGCCATATATCAGTGATGTCTGTCTATGTACCATGGTTACTTCAGCACTTACCATGGTCATCTTTTCTTGATCTTCTTTAGGTAGAGCCAGGGCCTATAACTTCCAGTGTTCTGTACAACTTACATTTTTGGTAGTTCACCTTAACACAGACTATGACATTATATACTATTATTGGAGCTTTAAGCTACTGTAATATGATTATAAGCTCATGAATCATTGTTTTCTTGATATGTTACATTATTTAAATATACATATATGTATATACATATATATAAAGTCTTTTTATATACAATGTTGACTACAGTTAAAGATAGATACTTGTAAATGACTACACTCCACTTCTAATAGATAAATGTCAGCACACTTTACTTGACTGATATATATTCACTCATATATTATGGCTGACTGATAATATTTGGAGGTTTTCTGAGTGTGCATTTTGTTCAGATAGTAAAACTATAGAGAGATATATTTTTATATATTTACTTATACATTTAATCATGTACCATGACCTCTCCTTTTGCAACAATGCTATTTATATTAGTTTTTATTTATTTTTTAAAAGATTTTATTCATTTATTCATGAGAGATACACAGAGAGAGGCAGAGACATAGGCAGGGGAGAAGCAGGCTCCCTGAGGGGAGCCTGATGTGGGACTCGATCCCAGGATCCCGGGATCATGCCCTGAGCCAAAGACTGATGCTCAACCACTGAGCCACCCAGGCGCCCCATATTAGTTTTTAAAGGGCTGCTGTAACAAAGTACAACAAACTGGGTAGCTTAAAACAATAGAAATTTGTTTTCTCACGGTTCTGGAGGCTAAAAGTCCAAAATCAAGATGTTGGGAGGGCTATTCTCCCTCCAAAGGCTCTAGAAGAGTATCTATCCTTGCCTCTTCAAGTTTCTGGTAATCATCACTGAAATCTTTGCCTCTGTTGTTACAGAACGTTCTCTCTAAATTTCCCTCTTCTTATAAGGATACCAGCCATTGGATTTAGGACCTACCCTAATCCAGTATGATCCTCATCTTAAATTTGATTATATCTTCAAAGTCCCTATAACCAAATCAGGTCACATTTATAGATACTAGGAGTTAGAACTTCCAAGTCTGTTTTTGGAGGAGACATAATTCTACCCATAACAGCATCTACACTTAAAGATATTTATTCTTTAAAGCTTTTCAATAATATTTATTATTTACTTAAAATGCATTTAAAATTTTATACATGATGAAGCACTGAATAGAATTTTTGAAGAACCAAAATTGGTAGACCATTGCAATCAAGATTTAGAGTCTATCTTGATGAAGATGTGACATACTTACTGAAATGAGAGAATAACATTTTGGAAAATATGGTGAGTAAGATAATGAAATCTTCATCACTATTAACTGATACTTAACAGTTTCAACATTTGCTTTTCTTTGTTCTTCATGTTATGGTTTATTTATCTTAATTTTGTTATAATATGGAAGTAAGCATTTTGTACATTATGTCTCTGAATATGTATAATTTAAAAATTATTATTTATTTTGTGTTGGCACACAGAGTTACATTAGTTTCGGGTGTACAATATAATGATTTGACAAGTTTATACATCATGCTGTGTTCACTACAAGTGTGGCTGCCATCTGTCCTGATCCATTGCTATCATAATATCATTGATCATATTCCTTATGCTGTGACGTTTATTCCCATGATTTATTCATTCCAAAACTGAAAACTTGTATTTCTCACTCAAAATTTGCTTTTATGTTTGTTTGTTTATGTATTTATTTATTTTTTAAAAGTTTTTATTTATTTATTCATGAGAAGCAGAGAGAGAGGCAGAGGCACAGGCAGAGGAAGAAGCAGGCTCCCTGCAGGGAGCCAGACGTGGGACTTAATCCCAGAACCCTGAGATCACAACCTGAGCTGGAGGCAGACACTCAACCACTGAGCCACCCAGGTGCCCCTGGGTATTGACTCTTATATTGTGGTCATTAGTTCCTACACAATGGTTGTTTCCTCCGTATTTGCTGTCTACTTCTGTACCATGTCTACTAACTGTATCATAGCTGTTAGCTCACATAATGGCGTAGTTTGAGTATATAACAGGCTCAAACACAAATTCTAGATATTCATGATTATTTTTAGTTAGGCATTATGTTAATCTGAGTCTCCCTTTGTACCATTGTCCTCTTCTCCCAGACCAAAATCCTTCATTGCTTGTATGGTAACTTTTTTTTAAAATCACGTATCATATTTATCTGAGTAAGAATCATACCATAGTTTATTTCTATATCTTGTACATCTATGCCTGTATTGTAATTAACATCTTATGTCCTATAGGTGTGTGGTTGTGCATGTCCTACAGGTGTGTGGGTGTGATCTGCTCCTGGACTAATGCCATACATTCCAGTAACTAAAAAAACTTATCTGAGCAATTTTTCACTCTATGGTTCTTTGTTGGTGTACCATATAAGTCCCCTCTTTCATATATGAATTGACTCATTTTCCATGATAGTCTAAACGTGCATAATGAATTTCTGCTTATATACTATGTTTGACGTTATACTATGCATTTCCACTTAAACACTCTGCTTGTTTGAAAATACACTATCACTGTGTACTCTTATACTGGGAATTTCTATTTTGTACCATGTATATTAGTTTGTGCACCATGGTTTTGCTATTATAATGAGTTTTCTCTCCTTTTTCATCACTGTTTACTCCTATAACCTGGATGTCACTCATGTTGCAGGTTCTTCTGTGTGTGCATCATGGTCAAATGCTCAGACTCCTTGGTGGCTGCTTATGCACCATGAATGTTTGAGCATGTGCTATGGTGTCTACTTGTGCAACATCACCATCTGCTTTTGGAACAATGCCATTCATTATTCTGTTTTTAAATCTTCTATCATGTCTGTCAAAAGAATCACAGCATATTGACATTTATTGTAGTATTTAAGAGCCAAAATGAGTAGAATTGAATCCTGAATTATCCACTTACTAGCTGTGGGATCCTGGGGATATCAATTCATATTTCTATGCTTTGTTTTCTTGCAAAAAGACAGAAATAATACCTCATTAGATTATTGTGAGGATTATGTGAGTTATTATACATAAATATCTTGAACACTACCTGACATGTAGTAAGATGTATGTGGTGATGATTATGATAAATGATACTGTGTCCCTTGATTCTCTATCATGATTGTCAGCTCAAATTCTGGAGTTCTCTAGGTATCCATTATGGCATAATACTCAGACATTGTGCATTATACTAGCATTTAATGCACCATGACATGAGCGTATGCCATCGAGTCTCCCTTTGAATAACTGCTATCTGCACTACCCTATTAGCTCCTGCGTAATTGTTTTCAGCTCTTTTATCATCATTATCTCCCTTAATATTCTTGTTCATTTGCCCCTATATTGTGGTCCTCAGCTCCTTTTCATGGAGTGTCTGGGTGTACATCACAGTAATATGCTCAAACATTAGTGGTAGTTGTTTATGCACCATGATTGAACATTTGCCATGATATCCCCTCTAGCATTATTGCCATATGCTGCTGACCTAAAGAGAATGTATTCATGTATTGTTTCCTTTATCCATATGCCCAGTCTATCTAAGCCTATTCCACTACATGTTTGCTTTTGTATCACGCCCCCATACTTTTGTATTCTAGGTTTTTGCTCACACACATTGTTGTCTGAGCATGCAGCATGCTTGATGTTAGATGATAGATGTTTTTGCATGTCACTGGCTTCTCTGAGTGTGCATTACAGTGAAATGCCTGTGGTGGCTGTTCAGGTATCAGGTTGTTTGAACATGTACCCTAATTCCACCTGTTTCATCATTGCCATCTGCTTCTAAAGAAATACGTTGTGTTTTTAAAAATCACCAACCTTGTCCATTTCAGGAAGCATACTGGCATGTTTATTTGCTTCTGTGTCATTGCTTTTGATTCATGCTATAGGTTTGTGTAGGTAAGCGTCATAATCAAGTGCTCAAATACTAGGTGTGGCTCTTAATGCAACACGGTCATCTGAGTATCTGGTGTCAGGTCTCCTTTGGCAAATCTAACTTATAGTTATGGACAAAACTATTCATTCCTCTACCATGGCTTTTATGTAAAGCACAGTATCTGAGTATCAGATATCAGCACCATAACATGGTTTTCTTCTCCAAAAACAAGTTTTTATATCATAGCCTCTGTCTTGTGGCTCCTGTATCAAGACTGCTATAATATAGTATAGAGGGTTTTTGTTTACCTGTATACATTATAATCAAATGATAAAGCATTGCTGATGGCTTTCATCAAGTGTTATGTGAACATATTTCATGGTGTCTCTATATGGTATTGACATCTGATTCTGAAACAATCATTTATGTATTGAGATGTTTTGATTGTGTACCAAATTCATCTGTGATGTCTCCACTCATGGTTATTTTCTGTTGTACTTTGTCTCTTGACTCTAAATAGCTGTTGGTTCATCCTCTATAGTTATATAAAACTGCATAATGCATTCTACTTTTCTATTGTGCTTGAAGTTTTACTATAATGTTCTGTTTATTCATCATGTGTGTTAAAATGCACCATCACTGTCTGCTTTTTACTAAGAATGAAAATTTCTGTACCATAAATATCATTTTGTGCACCATGGGTATTTACCTCAATGTGTTTACTTCCTCCTTCGTCTTCAGTATCTACTCCTATACACTGGATGTCAGCTCATGTTGCAGGATCTTCTGAGTGTGCATCGTAGTCAAATGCTCAGACTCCTGTGGTGGCTGCTCATGCACCACGGATGTTTGAGCATGTGCTACGGTGTCTACTTTTGCTACATTGCCGCCTACTTCTGGACCAAAGCCATTTGTTCCTGTACTTTGTATTTTTAAATCTTGTACCATGTCCATTTGAGGAAGCATGGCACCATCAGTGTATATGCACAGTGCTGACTCTGAAGTTAGAATGCTTGTATTTAATCCCAGTTCTGCCATTTAATAGCTTGGTGTCCTTGCACAAGTCATTTCACCCCTTTGTGTCCCTGTTTTCTCAACTGCAAAATAATAGTAATGATAATACCTACCTCATAGGGTTGTTGTGAGGATTCAAAGTGTTACATGTAAAATGCTTAGATTAGTGCCTGGCATATAGTAAATGCTGACAATATTAAGTTAGTACGTCTTTTTGTTCTTTACTGTGATTGTCAGCCTGCATTCTGAGATTATCTGATTGTACGTCTCAGTCATATGCTACATTACTGGTGGTGGCTCTGCTTCCAACATGGTCATCTGATGTTATGCCTTATTTCTCCTTTCTGTAATAATGTCTCCCTCAATAAAGTCATTTATTGCTGTGTTATGTTCTTCATTACTCATCACATCTACCTGAGCAAGAACAGCACAAAGACTACTTTACCATTTCCACCTGTATTTGTATAATTGATATATGTTCAAAGCATATTGATATGTGTCATGTTCAAACAATTAACAGTGATTGATTGATTTTGCATTGTGATCATCTGAGCATATATCATATTTCCCCACCATTACCCTCTGCTCCTGGAGCAAGTAATTCCTTCCTGTGTTGTGGCTTTTTGATCTTATATTGTGATTATCTGTGCAATTTTCGCTAAGTGGTTATTTTCTTTGTTTTATATAGGTGTTGGCTCATTTTTCCTGGTGGTCTGAACATGCGTAAGGAATTTCTGTTCATATGATATGTTTGGGTTTATAGATTTCTACTCATATACTATGATTCTGTAAAAATGTAGTTATTGTCTACTTCTGAATTAGGAATGGAATCTTCTGTATCATGAATAACAGTTTATTAATTTTGACAGCATCTGGTTTGCCTATACCTGTGTAATCCTGGTATTAGCCCACATTGCAGGATGATTGGATTGTGCCTTGTGGTCAAATGTTCTACCTACTGTGGTGGCTGCTCATGCACCTCGGATGTTTGATAATGGGCTATGAATCTACTTAGGCAACAGTGTTCACTGTCTGTGTGAACAATATGGCCATTAGCTTCTTTACTGTGTATTTTTGATCACCCACCATGTATATCAGAGATAGCACAGCATCATTGATATATAGTGTGGTTAGACTGATGTAAAAGTCACTTCCTACCTTTATACCTTAGTTTCCTCAATCCTAAAATAATAGTAATAGTAATACCTACCTCATGTACCTGTTGTGAAAGTAAAATAATTATTATATGTAAAGTTCTTAGTTCCTGGTATATAATAAGTACTAAATAAGTATGAACTATTATCATCATCATTGGCATTATTATTATACTAGTATTGTTTTCCTTTCTCCATATTATGAGTGATATCCTATGTTCTGAGATTGTCTTGGTTTACATTATAGTCAAATGTTTAAGCACTCATGGTATCTTCACAACACACAAATGTCTGAGCATTTGCCATGATGTCATGTATTGAGTAATTGCCATCTGCTCCTGGACCATTCCATGTCATCTTATTTTATAATTTCTTAATTATTATATTAAGCCTACTTCAGTAAGTATTATTCTATGGCTTTCTCTACTTACTAACTTATATGTGCATCATGTTTATCTGATATGTTCATATACCATGGTTTTTGTGTATGACATAATCATGTCTACTGTTGTAATGAGATTGCCATTTTCAGTTTTACAGAAATAAGTTTATATAGCAAATTTATTTTGAACTCCCTTTTTATGGCTTCCAATTATTGCTGTCAGTTTCTTTTTTAAACATTTTTTTTAATTTTTATTTATTTATGATAGTCACAGAGAGAGAGAGAGAGGCAGAGACATAGGCAGAAGGAGAAGCAGGCTCCATGCAGGCTCCATGCACCAGGAGCCTGACGTGGGATTCGATCCCGGGTCTCCAGGATCGCGCCCTGGGCCAAAGACAGGCGCTAAACCGCTGCGCCACCCAGGGATCCCCAGTTTCTTTTTTAAATATTTTTTTTTATGAGAGAGAGAGAGAGAGAGAGAGAGAGAATGAATGAGCAGGGGGTGAGAAGAGGGAGAAGCAGGCTCTCCACTGAGCAGAAAACCTGATGCGTGGTTCCATCCCAGGACTCTGGGATCATAACCTGAGCCAACGGCAGATGCTTAACCAACTGAGCCACCCAGGCATCCCTATTGCTGTCAGTTTCTATATTACCCTTTTGCCTCTGTATCCTGGCTCTTAGCATATAATTTGATTGTACATTATAATTTGATTGTACATTAGAAGCTCAAGTGCCAGGGATCTTTGTTCATGCCCCATTGCTATTTGAGTATATACTGTGATGTTTCCCTTTTCACTATTTGCACCTGCTTTTGCCCCCAAATTTCTGTTCCTGTATTGTATTTTTGATCTCATACCATATCCATGTGAACAAGCTCTAAACCATGATTCTCTGCTCCTTTAAGTTTTTGATCATTCACCATGCTTCCATTTGTGCCTTTTGATCATTCACCATACTCATACTCCATATGACATATCATACTTTTCTTAGCATGAATCATTATCATTTGATCCTATACTGAAAATGCCATCTTCTGTACCTTGGACTATGTATTAGCTTATGCATGCTGTTTTTCAGGTCCGGGCTGAGGTATTCTTCTCCTTCACTGCTGTCTGCTCCTATACCATCTAAATAAATCATGGCTAAAAGCTTGTTTTGGAGTTTTCTGAGAAGTATTATGATTATGTAGTGTTCATGGTCTCCTTTTGCCTTATTGCTATCTACTATATTCCTTCATATGTCAATTACTGCCTGCACTTGGGTGATAGATATCTGCTCTTGAATCATTGCTCTCTCCTCTATAATAACTGGCTTCTTGTTCACAGGGCTTTCTGATTGTGCATCATTTTCAGATGCTCACACTCCTATAGTGCATCTTCAAAATGCACTGTAGTTTCTTGGGTATGCACCATGGAATCTCCATTTACATTAATTCCTTTAGCTCTTGGAGCAAAGCCATTTAAAAAAAACTCATGATCCATGTTTTAATCACATAGCAGCATTTGTGATTGCATCTTTACTATGTCCATTTATTCCTGCACTATGGCTGTTTCCTCCTGTTTCATAAATTTCAGTTAAGTTCTGAGATTGTGTGGTATGCATGATGGTCAAATTATCAAAAAGCTGTTGGTGGATATTCATGTGCCTTTTTGATCTATGCTAGAGTGGTCCCTTTTTACACTATTATCCTCTATTTCTGGGTCAAACTCATTTCTTTCATGTTTTGTGCATGTTTAATTCATGCAGCATATATACCTCAGTAAGCAGATCATTAATATTATTTCCTTCTGTCTTAAGTTGTAGAAGTGTACTTCTTTACTATGTGCTTGAACTTTGATTGTCCATACCAGTCCTGAGAATGAAGGATTTTTAAAAAAGATTTATTTATTTATTAATGAGAGATACAGGGAGAGAGGCAGAGACACAGGCAGAGGGAGAAGCAGGCTCCTCGCAGGAAGCCCGATGTGGGACTCGATCCCAGATCCTGGAATCATGCCCTGAGCCGAAGGCAGATTGCCCAACTTCTGAGCCACCCAGGCATCCTGAGAATGAAGGATTATAAGCATTAGATAATTGGCTCATGTACCATGATTGCCTACTTTTCTATCACTATTCTGCCCCTTTCTCATGTTCAGATGTCTATTGCTTCACACCTTTCAGCATGTATTGCAGATTGTTTCAGTGTTCATCATGATCAACTGCTCAAACTTAAGTAGTAGCTGTTTTTGAACCATGGGTGCTTAAATATGTATCAGTGTACTCTTGCATTGTTGCATCTGTTCCTGAAGCAAGTTCATTTGTTTCAATGTTTTTAAATTATATGCAATATCTATCTGAATAATTACTATTCTATCATTATGTGCTCCAGCACTACCATGACATGTTCCATGGTTGAATGACTTCATGGTAATATCATGGATTCTTTAATTCACCATGGTCATCTACTCATTTACTATTGACACTTTAGCATGCTTCCTGAGTTTATTAAAATATTAATGATTTCTCAAACACAATGGTTGTCAACTTATATTTATGAATATCTGCTCCTTTATGATCAAGTTCATTTGAGCACATGTAAGTTGATAATCCATAGTTGGGTCCTGATTATCATAACAGATCACTAATTCCTTTGGTTCTATGGCTAAACTCTTAGTAATGTCTATTTATCCACTGTAGCAATTGTATATAGGCAATGTACCATGATCAGAGGGGCACTCATATTGGTTATATGCTCCTATACCATAGTTATTCTCAGAGCGTTTCTATGTTCAATTCCATTCCCTGTTTTAACTGGTATTGTGACCTTCAGTAAGTCACTGCCCAAGTGACTTTGGGCAAAAACTTACCTTTCTGGATTACATATCCTGGTTTTGCACATATTTATATATCATATACATTTTCCCCATGTGAAAAGAGTTTTAAAATGTAATCTTCATTTATAGAACATTAATCGTTTTACCAATTTCTTAATATATTTAAATTATTTTAAATTTCACTAATATAGTATTGTAATAAATATTTTAAACATGAATTATTTTTTGCATTTCTGAATTTTTCTGTATAGTAGATTCCTAGAAGTAGAGTTGTAGAATCAGAGCATTTTTTATAGACTTTTTATTCATGCTGCCAAATTATTTTCAAGGAAAGTTGTATAGACTTATGCTCTCCTTAGCATAAAATTCCTTTCTTGTCCTGTCTTTAACAGGACTGTTTACCATTTTTTATTAAGTTTTTAATTTAATTTTAATTCCATTATAGTCAACATATAGTGTTGTATTAGTTTCTGGTGATTCAACAATTCTATACATTACTAAGTGCTCATCTTGATAAGTATACCCTTTAATTCACATCACGTATTTTACCCATCCCCCCCCCATCAACTTCCCCTCTGGTAACCATCATTTTTTTCTCTTTAGTTAAGAGTCTGTTTCTTGGTTTGTCTCTCTCTCTTTTTTCCCTTTGCTTGTTTTGATTATTAAATTCTATATATGAGTGAAATTATATGCTATTTGTCTTTCTGACTAATTTCACTTAGAGTTGTACTCTAACTCCATCTACGTTGTTGCAAATGGCGAGGTTTCATTCGTTTGTTTGGCTGAATAACATTACACTGTGTGTGTGTGTGTGTGTGTGTGTGTGTAATCACTTCTTTATCCATTCATCTATCCATAGACACTTGGGCTACTTCCGAAATATCTTGGTTATTGAAAATGCTGCTATAAACATAGGGGTGCATGTATCCCCTTGAATTAGTATTTTTGTATTCTTTGGGTAAATACCCAGTAGTGTGATTGCTGGATCATAGAGTAGTTCTATTTTTAACTTTTTGAGGAAACTCCATACTGTTTTCCAGAGTGGCTACACCAGTTTTCATTCCTACCAACACTACAAGAGAATTTTCCCACTACGAGAGAATCCTCGCCAATACCTATTGTTTCTTGTGTTGTTCATTTTAGCCATTCTGACAGTAGTGAGATACTATTTCATTGTAATTTTGATTTGCATTTCCCTGATGATGAGTGATGTTGAGTATCTTTTCATGTGTTTGTTAGTCATCTGAATGTCTTCCTTGGAGAAATGTCTTTTCATGTCTTTCTGTTTTTTAACCAGGTTATTCATTTTTGGGGTGTTGAATTTCATAAGTTCTTTATATATTTTGGATACTAACCTTTTATCAGATATGTCATTTGCAAATATCCTATCAGTCCATAGGTTGCCTTTTAGTTTTATCGATTGTTTCCTTTGCTGTGTAAAAGCTTTTTATTTTGATGTAGTCCCAATAGTTTAGTTTTGCTTTTGTTTCCTTTGCCTCAGGAGACATATCTAGAAAAATGTTGCTAACAGTTGATGTCAAAGAAATTACTGCCTGTACTCACTTCTAGGATTTATATGATTTCAAGTCCCACATTTAGGTCTTTAATCCGTTTTGAATTTATTTTTGTGCATAAGAAAGTGGTCTAGTTTCATTTTTTTTTTTTTGCTTGTTGCTATCCAGTTTTCCCAGCACCATTTGCTGAAAAGACTGTCTCTTTCCTATTATATCTTCTTTCCTGCTTTGTCAAAGATTAGTTGACCATAGAGTCAAGGGTACTTTTCTGGGTTTTCTATTCTGTTCTATTGACCTATATGTCTGTTTTTGTGCTGGTATTATACTGTTTTGACTACTAAAGCCTTGTAATATAACTTGAAGTCTGCAATTATGATGCTTCCATCTTTGCTTTTCTTTTTCAAGATTGTTTTGGCTATTTGGGGTCTTTTGTGGTTCCATATGAATTTTAGAGTTGTTTGTTCTAGTTTTGTGAAAAATGCTCTTGATATTTTGATAGGGGTTGCATTAAATGTGTAGATTGCTTTGGGTAGTATAGACATTTTAACAATACCTATTTCAGTCCATGAGCATCGAATGTCCTTCCATTTCTTTGTGTCATCTTCAGTTTTCTTTGTCGTTGTTTTATACTTTTCAGATTACAGGCTTTCAACCTCTTTGGTTAAGTTTTTTCCTAAGTATTTTACATTTTTAGTGCAACTTTAAATGAGATTGTTTTCTTAATTTCTGTTTCTACAGCTTCATCATTAGTGTATAGAAATACAACAGATTTCTCTGGATTGATTTTAGCCTATCACTTCACTGATCATTTATCAGTTCATGTAAGTAGTCTTTAGGGCTTTCTATACAGTCTCATGTAATGTGCAAATAGTGAGAGTTTTACATCTTCCTTTTTGATTTAGTTGCTTTTTATTTTCTTATGTTGTCTAATTGCTATGTTTAGAATTTATAGTATTTTGAATAAAAGTGGTGAAAGTGGACATCATTTTCTTGTTCCTGACCTTTGAAGAAAAGCTCTCAGATTTTCCCCATTGAGGATGATGTTCATTGTGGGTTTTGCATATAAAGCCTTTATTATATTGAGGTATGCTCCCTCTAAACCTACTTTGCTGAGAGTTTTTATCATGAATGGATGTTGTACTTTGTCAAATGCTTTTTCTGCATTTATTGAAATGATCGTATATGGTCTTGATACATTCTCTTATTGATGTGATGTATCATGTTGATTGACTTGCAAATATTGAAACACCCTTGTATCCCAAGAATAAATCTCACTTGATCATGGCAAATGATTTTTTTTAAATGTGTTGTTGAATTCAGTTTGCTGATATATTGTTGAGGATTTTTGCATCTATGTTCATTAAGGATGTATACCTGAAGTTCTCTTTTCTAGTGGTGTCTTTATATGGTTTTGATATCACAGAAATGATGGATATGTAGAATGAATTTGGAAATTTTCTTTCCTTTTCTATTTTTTTTTTTTTGGATAGTTTGAGAAGAATAGTTATTATCTCTTCTTAAATGTTTGGTAAAATTTACCTATGAAGCTCTCTGGTCCTGGACTTTTGTTTGTTTGGAGTTTTTTTTTTTTATTACTGATTTCATGTCATTGCTGGTAATCATTCTGTTCAAATTTCCTATTATTTCCTACTTCAGTTTTGGTAGGTTATATGTTTCTAGGAATTTATCCATTTCTTCTATGTTGTACAATGTTTTGGCATATAGTTTTTCATAATATTCTCTTAAAATTGTATTTGTGTGATGTTGTTATTTTTCCTCTTTCATTTCTGATTTGTTTGAGTCCTCTCTCTTTTTTGATAAGTCTGGATAGAGGTTTATCATTTTATTTTATTTAAAATTTTTTATTTATTTATTTATTATAGTCAGAGAGAGAGAGAGAGGCAGAGACATAGGCAGAGGGAGAAGCAGGCTCCATGCACCAGGAGCCCAACGTGGGATTCGATCCAGGGTCTCCAGGATCGTGCCCTGGGCCAAAGGCAGGCGCCAAACCGCTGCGCCACCCAGGGATCCCGCATTTAAAAAAAATCTTTGCAAAGAACCAATTCCTGGTTTCATTCTACTATTTTTTAGTTTCTATAACCTTTCTTTCTTTCTTTCTTTCTTTCTTTCTTTCTTTCTTTCTTTCTTTCTTTCTTCTTTCTTTCTTTCTTTCTTTCTTTCTTTCTTCTTTCTTTCTTCTTTCTTTTTCTTTCTTTCTTCCTCCACATTGTTTGTTTGTTTGTTTATTTATTTATTTATTTATTTATTTATTTTATTGGAGTTCAATTTGCCAACATAAGGCATAACACCCAGTGCTCATCCCATCAAGTGCCCCCCTCGGTGCCTATCACCCAGTCACTCCCACCCCCCGCCCACCTCCCTTTCCACCACTCCTTGTTCATTTCCCAGAGTTAGGAGTCTCTCATGTTCTGTCTCCCTTTCTGATATTTCCCACTCATTTTTTCTCCTTTCCCCTTTATTCCCTTTCACTATTTTTTATATTCCCCAAATGAATGAGACCATATAATGTTTGTCCTTCTCTGATTGACTTATTTCACTCAGCATCATACCCTCCGGTTCCATCCATGTCAAAGCAAATGGTGGGTATTTGTTGTTTCTAATGGCTGAGTAATATTCCATTGTATCCATAGACCACATCTTCTTTATCCATTCATCTTTCGATGGACACCGAGGCTCCTTCCACAGTTTGGCTATTGTGGACATTGCTGCTATAAACATCAGGGTGCAGGTGTCCCGGCGTTTCATTGCATCTGCATCTTTGGAGTAAATCCCTAGCAGTGCAATTGCTAGGTCCTAGGACAGATCTATTTTTAACTCTTTGAGGAACCTCCACACAGTTTTCCAGAGTGGCTGCACCAGTTCACATTCCCACCAACAGTGCAAGAGGGTTCCCCTTTCTTCACATCCTCTCCAACATGTGTTGTTTCCTGCCTTGTTAATTTTCCCCATTCTCACTGGTGTGAGGTGGGATCTCATTGTGGTTTTGATTTGTATTTCCCTGATGTCAAGTGATGCGGAGCATTTTCTCATGTGTTTGTTGGCCATGTCTATGTCTTCCTCTGTGAAATTTCTGTTCATGTCTTTTGCCCATTTCATGATTGGATTGTTTGTTTCTTTGGTGTTGAGTTTAATAAGTTCTTTATAGATCTTGGATACTAGTCCTTTATCTGATCGTCATTTGCAAATATCTTCTTCTATTCTGTAGGTTGTCTTTTAGTTTTGTTGACTATAACATTTATTTCTAATCTAATCATTATCATTTTCTTTCTTCTGCTGGTTTGGGATTTTGTTTGCTATTTTTCAGCTCCTTCAGATATAAGGTTAGGTTGTTTATTTGAGATATTTCTTGCTTCTTGAGGTAGACCTGTATTGCTATAAACTTCCTTCTTATGGTCTTTGTTTTATTCTCTGTTTTGTCCAGTATACTTATTGCTACCCTGGCTTTCTTTTCACTTCCATTTGCTTGATAAATGTTTTTTCCTTCCTTTTCTTTCAATCTGCAGGTGTCTTTAGGCCTGAAATGAGTCTCTTGTAGGCAGCATATAGATGAATCTTTTTTTTTTAAATATACTCTAATACTCGATGTCTTTTGATTGGAGCATTTAGTTCATTTACATCTAAAGTAATTATTGATAGTTACGTGTGCATTGCCATTTTGCTACTTGTTTTATGTTTTTTTGTAGTTTTTCTCTGATTCTTATCTCACTTGCTTTCATTGTTTACTGGCTTTCGTTAGTGATATACTTGGAATCATTTATTCTACACATATCTATTACTGGTTTTTAATTTTGATTTGTGGTTACTATTACATTTGTATATAACGTCTGCATATAGCATTCTATATGAAATTGATGGTCACTTAAGTTTAAGCCCTTTCTTTACTCCTCTACCGCCTCCCCATTTTTAGGTATATGGTGTCATATTTTATATCCTTTATTTTGCGAATCCCTTGACTGATTTTTATAGAAATAATTATTTGTACTACTTTTGTGTTTCTTATTTTTCATATTCTCACTTATGTCTTTCCTTTCTATTCAAAGAATCCTCTTTCATATTTCTTATAGGGCTGGTTTAGTGCTCCTGAATTCCTATAGTTTTTGTTTGAGAAATTCTTTACCTCTCCTTCTATTCTGAATGATAGCCTTGCTGGATAGAGTATTCTTGTCTGCAGATTTTTCCCTTACAGCACTTTGAATATATCGTGTCACTGTATTCTAGCCTGTAAAGTTTCTGCTGAAAAGTCTGCTCATAGCCTCACAAGGTTTCCTTTGTGTATAACTGTCTCTTTTCTCTTGATACTTTTAGAATTTTTTCTTTTTCACTACTTTCCCCCATTCTAATTGCTACGTTTCTTGATGTGGACCTCCTTGGGTTAAATTTGTTGGGGGATCTTTGTGCCTCATGGATCTGGATAGCTGTTTCCTTCCCCAGATTTGGGAAATTTTCAGCTATTATTTCTTCAAATAAAATTGCTGTCTCCTTTTTCTCTCTTCTGGTATCCCAATAATATGAGTGCTATTACACTTGATGGAGTCGCTCAGTTCCCTAAGTCAACTTGTGTATTTTTTTTACTCTCACTTAAGTAATACTCAGGTTGATTTCTTTCCTGTTCTCTGGCTTCCATTTCACTGATTTGTTCTTCTGCTTCATTTATCCTGCTGTTTATTCCATCAAGTATATTTTTAATTTCATTTATTTTGTTCTTCAACTCTTATTGGTTCTTTTTTATTTCTTTGTTATGGGTCGCACTGATGTCCTCTACTCTTATCTCAAGTCCAGGGAGTATCTTTATGATCATTACTTTAAATTCCCTTTCCAGCATATTACTTATGTCCATTTTGCTTAGGTCTCTTGCTGTGGTTTTGTCCTCTGCTTTTATTTGGGACATATCCTCTGTCTCCTAATTTTATATAACTCTCTGTGTCTGTTTCTCCCTGTTAGGAAAGTCAGCTGTGTCTTCTATTCTTAAAGGTAGCAATTGCCCTGCAGTGCAATGTCCCCTGTTCTCTATTACCTGACACTTCAGGGAGTGTCCTCTGTGTGTGTTGCCCTTGCCCTGCTCTTGGGTCCTGGTGCACCCCCTTTAGTCATCCACAGAGGTTCTGTTTGTCTGTTGTGGGTAGTGTTTGGTCCCAGCCACAGCAGAGCACATTTTAACAAGGAGTGTGCTGGTCTGCCTGTGAAATGAGACGTCCTATTGTTGGTGGAATTGAGGCCCTGCAAAATGTGTGGGTCAGGAGATACAGTGTTGGCAGTGTTTTTGCCAGTCTTCTGGGGATGGAGATCTGCAGCAAGAGCACTGAGGCAAGCATGACTGGGAAAGGTGGGTCTGTTGAATCATAGGAGGCCAGGGCTTGGTGTAAGCATGAGAGTAGGGTGTGTAGGTGGTGGGCTGGTTATTGTAGATGGCTGTGTGTTTATGCTGGGGTGGGGAGGGGAGTGGCACCTGCCAGCTCCCTTTGTTCCTGGAGGAGTCTACCTGCGATCCCTTCCTCTCTGAAATATGCTCTGAGATGGGTAAATAACTCTATATCCCATATGTCTAGCAGTAGAAATGTGGATCATGGATATGTGTGTTATCAACTTGACAATCTACTGCCAAACTTTTCTCTAAGGAGTTTGTGACATTTTAGACACCTGCCAAGAGTGTAGGAGAATTCCTTTTGCTTCATATCTTTGTCAAACTTGATGTTTATGAGACTAAAATTTTTGTCAATCAATGGAGGTGTAATGAGAATTTATTATGGCTCTAATTTTAATTTCCATGATTACTAATAAAACACTTTTTCTTGAAGTTAACAATATTTTGTAGTTCCTCTTTCGTGAAGTACCTCTTCAAGTCTTTTGTCCATTTTTGTTATTGGATTTTCTCTCTTTCTTATGGTATTATAGGAATTCTTCACATATTTTAGATGTTTCTTTATTTTTTTTTAAATTTAAATGTATGTTGTGTGACAAGAATATACCATTTTATGAGCTTCTTTTACTCTTTTTCTTACGTCTTTTGATGAACAGAGCTCTGAATTTTAATATGTTGTTTTATTAGTTGCTTCCTTTATAATTTACACTTTGTGTATGCTTAAGAAATATTTTCTTACTTTAGTTTGTGAAGAAGTTCACTTTTATTATGTGGTCTTATAATTTTGACTTTCATGTTTAAATCTTCAACCCACCTTTAGTAAATTTTTTCATGCTCTTGGTAAGGTTCCAATTTAATTGTTGTATGAGGTATGAAAATAAACAATGATCTTAGCACCATTTATTGAAAATCCTGTATTTACCAGACAATTCTTCAGTGCTACCTCAGCCATAAATCAAATGTCCATATATGCCTAGATTTTTTTTCCTGAATATACTTTTCTCTTTGCCTCTCCTGGCATCAATACCCTTCTGCCCATTACAATTTTTAAAATCAATCTTGATATTAGTAGAAAAAATCCTGTTACTGTATTCTTCTTTAAGACTTCAGAAAGAGGGACACTTGGGTTGCTTGGTGATTGGGTGTCTGCCTTTGGCTCAGGTCATGATCCCGGAATCCGGGATCAAGTCCCGCATTGGGCTCATGTGAGGAGCCTGCTTCTCCTTCTGCCTATGTCTCTGCCTCTCTCTCTCTACTGTCTCTCTCATGAATAAATAAATCTTTAAAAAAAGACATCAGAATTATATTCTTGGCCCTTTGCATTTCCATGCAAAATTTTAGAATCAGCTTGTCAAACCTGACCAATCAGTCAAAAAATAAACTGAGCAGTATTGACAACTTGACAGTATTCTGTTTAAAGTTGTATTTCTGCATTTATTTAGGTCTTCATCATCTCTTTACATTTTATAGTTTTATCTTACAGAGGCGTTGTACATCATTTGTTAGATTTATTTATAGGCCTAGGTGATTTTTAAAATTGAAATATAATTAGCATGCAGTGTTATATTAGTTTCAGGTATACAGTATAATGTTTCAACAATTATATATATATATATATATATATATATATATATATATATATATATATATATTACTCCGTACTCATGATAAATGTGCTTTTAATCTCCTTTATCTCACCCATCAACCCCAACCACCTCCCCTCTGGTAACCACCAGTTTATTCTCTGTATTTAAAAGTCACTTTTGGTTGTTATTTGCCTGTATTTTTTTCTTTGTTTTGTTTCTTAAATTACACATGAGTGAAATCACACAGTACTTCTCTCTCTCTTTCTGACTTATTTCACCTAACATTATACCCTCTGGGTTAATCCGTGTTGTTGCAAATAGCAAGATCTTATTCTTTTTATGGCTGATTAATATTCCATTATGTATGTATGTATGTGTGTGTGTATACACACACACACACACACCATGTCTTTATTCATTAATCTATGGATGGACAGTGGACACTTGGATTGCTTCCATATCTTGGCTATTGTAAATAATGCTTCAATAAACATAGGGGTGCATATATCTTTTGAAAATAGTTTTTTGGTTTTCTTTAGTTAAATACCCAGTAACAGAATTACTGGATCATATGATACCTCTTTTTTTTAAGATTTTATTTATTTATTCATGAGAGACAGAGAGCGAGCGAGCGAGAGAGAGAGAGAGAGAGAGACAGAGACACAGGCAGAGAGAGAAGCAAGCTCCATGCAGGGAGCCCGACATGGGACTTGCTCCCGGGACCCCAGGATCACACCCTAGGCTGAAGGTGGCGCTAAATCACTGAGCCACCTGGGCTGCTTCATATGATACCTCTTTTTAAAAAAAAAAAAAAAATATATATATATATATAAATTTACATTTATTTATTTATATAAATTTATATATATATAATTTACTTTTATTGGTGTTCAATTTGCCAACATATAGAATAACACCCAGTGCTCGTCCCGTCAAGTGCCCACCTCAGTGCCCGTCACCTATTCACCCCCACCCCCCGCCCACCTCCCCTTCCACCACCCCTAGTTCATTTCCCCGAGTTAGGAGTCTCTCATGTTCTGCCTCCCTTTCTGATATTTCCCACTCATTTGATCCCCTTTCCCCTTTATTCCCTTTTATTATTTTTTATATTCCCCAAATGAATGAGACCATATAATGTTTGTCCTTCTCCGATTAACTTATTTCACTCAGCATACATAATACCCTCCAGTTCCATCCATGTCAAAGCAAATGGTGGGTATTTGTCGTTTCTAATGGCTGAGTAATATTCCATTGTATCCATAGACCACATCTTCTTTATCCATTCATCTGCCGATGGACACTGAGGCTCCTTCCACAGTTTGGCTATTGTGGACATTGCTGCCTAGAAATATCGGGGTGGAGGTGTCCCAGCGTTTCATTGCATCTGCATCTTTGGAGTAAATCCCCAGCAGTGCAATTGCTGGGTCGTAGGGCAGATCTATTTTTAAATCTTTGAGGAACCTCCACAGTTTTCCAGAGTGGCTGCACCAGTTCACATTCCCACCAACAGTGTAAGAGGGTTCCCCTTTCTCCACATCCTCTCCAACATTTGTGGTTTCCTGCTTTATTAGTTTTCCCCTCCTGCTTTGTTAGTTTCCCCCCCATATGATACCTCTTAACTTTATGTTATACCATATGGATTTTAAAATTAAATATATAATTATTCATCTTGAGAATTTGATTTCTGGGTATTAATTTTGTATCCAGCTATTTTGATAAAGTCTTTTACAAGTTATAATAATTTATCTGTTGATTATATAGAATTTTCTATATACACAGTCATAGAATATCCAGGTAATGAGTTTTGTTTCTTCCTTTCCAAACTACCTCTTTTCTTAGTCTTATTTTCTTCTGCTACCTAGGACTTAGAATAGCAGTTGCATTATGTCCCTGATTTCAAAGGGACAGTTTTTATAATTTTTCTTTTTTGGTATGTTGTTTTCTATATGTTGTTTTGTAGATTCCCTTCAATAAATCAAAGAAATCCCCTTCTAGTCTTACTTTGATTGATATGGTCATAACTTAAAAAAAATCTGTTGATGTAGGTGAATTTTATTAATTAATATTCTAATATTCAACATTTTGAATATCTAGGATAAGCCCTATTTGGCTATGATGTATTATTCATTTTACATATTGTATACAATTTGCTAAATTTCTTCTGGATTTTTACTGGTAATTTTCTGTTCTCATGCTGTCATTGTCAGGATTTGGTATTAAGGTTATGTTAATCTAGTAACACAAATTTAGAGATGTTGTACCTTTTGTTATTTTATGAATAAATTTACATATAATTTACATTATTTCTTCCTTGAGTGTTCAGCAAAACTCACTGGCTAAATCATCTGGGCCCTGGGTTTTCTTTGTGGGCATATTTTTTACTACTATTTCCATTTATTTACTGTTTACAGGACTATTATTTTCTCTAATTTCTTGATTCTGTTTTAGTGAGTTATATTTTTCTAGGAATTTGTTCATTTCATCTAAATCTTCAAACGAGTTGTTAGAAAGTTGCTGAACTATGCACATGATCTGCTTCTTAGTTATTTTCAATGAATCAACTTTTGGCTTTCTTAATCATCTCTTTTATAAATTATTTATTTTCTATTTCAAAAATTGATGCTCCATCTTTATTAGTATCTTTACTCTATGAGCTTATTTTGATCATCTTCTTCCCTCATTAAGTTTTTTTTTCTTTTTGATATACAGGCCATGTCTTTTTCTTTAAGTACTGTTAGCTGCATACCCTAAGTTTTAATAGTGATTTTGGTTTTGTGCATTTATGATGTTCTCATTTGTATTTTGATTTTATTTGGCCATGAGTTTCATGTATATCCATATCCTATGTATATATATCCTATATTATTTTAATCATTTGAAATTTGTAATTTATTTTATAGTCTTGTACATTTTTGTAAATATATCCAGTGAGATAAAAAAATAAGGTGTATTTTTGCCATCAAAGGATACAGTATTCTGTATATTTCCCATTGTTCAGATTTGTTATTCATCTTGTTAAAATCTTTTCTATCCTGATTTTTAAAAGCTTTCTAATGTGTCAATTTCTGAAAGAGGTATGTTAAGGTACTCCATTATGGTCATAGATATGTCTATGTTTCTTTGTAGTTCTTTCCATTTTTGCTTTACATATTTTAGAGCTGTGTTATTAGGGATGCCGGGTGGCTCAGCAGTTGAGTGTCTGCCTTTGGCTCAGGGCGTGATCCTGGGGTCCAGAATTGGGTCCTCCATTGGGCTCCTTGCAGAGAGCCTGCTTCTCCCTCTGCCTATGTCTCTGCCTCTCTTTCTGTGTCTCTCATGAATAAATAAATAAAATCTTTAAAAAAATAATAAAGCTGTCTTATTAGATGTATAGAATTTTATTATACTTGTTAAATTGAACCTTTTACCATATGGAATTTTCCTCTTTATCTTTAATAAGCCTTTGAATTATAGTCTTTACTTTCTGAATATTAAAAAGTGTTTTGGTTAATATTTGCATAGCATTACTTTTTACTTTTACTTTCAATTTTTCTGTTCCTTTGTGTTTGAGATATGACTCTTATAAACAACATGCAGATAATTTAGTTTTAGTATTTTTAATCTAGTCTGATAATCTTTTTATTTCAAATGGGCCTTAGAGACTAAAGTTGCTAATATATCTGAGTTAGAAACTACCATCTTTTAATGTTTTCTATTTAGCATGCTTATTTTATGTTTTTTCTTTTATTTCTTATTTGGATTGGCATTTCTTAAGTCATTTTATTTTTTCTCCTCTTCTAATGTAAAAGATATGCAATCTGTTTCTATTTATATGTAACATGTGTCCTGCTAAGATATACATTTGACTTTTCAAAGTCTTTTTATTTCCAGAAGTTATATTTGATTCTTTTTCAAGTCTCCTGGTTTATTATTCATAATATTCTGTTCTCTGCAGATGTTTTAAGCTTTTATGGGTAGAGGTTATAGATATTTCATCATTCGTGTCTGATAGGGGATATATTTTGAATTGTATTAATCCCAAGCCAGGGAACCTAAAGTTTTAGAGGGTTCCCTCTAAAGGGGAAGCCCACTAAGAAGATAGAATAGAAATGGCCAGAGGTGTAGTATAACTAGGGTGGTAATATGGAGTTCAAGGAATTTCAGAGGAGGAGGTTGTGGCCAGTGCTGATTTATGTTTTTCCAGGCAGGTACAACAGAGTAAGAGAGAGGCAAGTGTGTTGAAGATACATACCAGAGAATGATTTTAATGATATTAATTATAGACTATGGGGATCCCTGGGTGGCGCAGCGGTTTGGCGCCTGCCTTTGGCCCAGGGCGCGATCCTGGAGACCCGGGATCGAATCCCACGTCGGGCTCCCGGTGCATGGAGCCTGGTTCTCCCTCTGCCTGTGTCTCTGCCTCTCTCTCTCTCTCTCTCTCTGTGACTATCATAAATAAATAAAAAAAAATTAAAAAAATTATAGACTATGTATATAACAAGTACGGCAAGAAAGGAAATAACATGAAGGTGATGATGGGCAATTTGAAGGTGGTGGGATCAAGGTATTACAGATTGGGAGGGTAGAAGAATTGACAGTAGGGTTGAGAGGATGTGGTCATATAGTTATTTGAGATCATGGATTTGTAATGACAAGATTTAGTATTTGACCATGAGAAAGTTTGACTGGATTAGGGTGAAGCCGAGGCTCATTGGAAGGCAAGAGGTCAAGGAATTGACCTGCATTTTATAGTGACCAAAGATTACTATATGTCAAACATAATGCTTAATTCTGCCCACAAATTATTCCATTTAATTGTCATAACACTCCTGTATGGCAGTATTATCATTATCAACATTTTATAGAGGAGAATGTTGAGTCAAATCATTCACCCAATGTCAGGTTTCTGTGTGGTATGTCAAGAATTGGCACTAAGATGTTTCTGGCTCCAGAGCTTTTAATAATGGTAGTACTTTGAGGCTAAGTGGAATTAGATGGCCTTAAATGAAACTGTTGTTTCAAACTGAGGCAACAAAATGTCAGAGTTTTGTAGTATGTGAGTAGCAACAATTGCGATGCCTCTGTTTAGGTAAAGTACTGGCAGATAGTGCCTCATAGCATCCAAGTGGGGTGCTGGTGGGTAGAGTGTTAGTATCTGGTAGTTTCTAGGCACTGAGGTAAAGAAGTTTTAAGAATCCCATTTGAAGTCCATGCCTTTTACATAGTAGATGCTCAAAAGTTTGTGATAAAATGAATTTGTATGTTGACAGGATCTAACAGCAAACTCATCCTGGTAGCAGGTCTTTTTTTTTATTTATTTTGAAGATTTTATTTATTTATTCATGAGAGTCAGAGACATAGGCAGAGGGAGAACCAGATTCCCTGCAGGGAGCCTGATGTGAGACTCTATCCCAGGACCCTGGGATCATGCCCTGAGCCGAAGGCAGATGTTTCAACCACTGAGCTACCCAGGCGTCCCTGGTAGCAGGTCAGGTATTTTATGTATATTATTTAATCTAGAATTAGATTATGAGTATTATTATTCCCATTTTACATTGAAGTAGGAAGTCTTTTAAAGCCTAACATGACTAGTATTTGGTAATGCTGAGTAGTCTCTTGATCTGGTAGTATGAAGGTGATCTTTATACTATTTTACCCCATTTATGGATGTGACTTTTTCAAAATAACATTCATTAATTAACTATTTATTAAGTATACATTATTTATTAGGCATTCTTCTGTGTATTGGGCATATATATGTGAATAAGATAAGCAAAATTCCTTGTCCCTGTTGGGCTTGTATTATACTGGAATAACAGACAATAACAAAAAACATGAAATATATCTTAGAAGTGCAAATGATGAAAAATAGAGCAACTGCATAGGAAGTATCCAGGATGTGAAGAAAGATTGAAATTTTAGATAGAGTGAAATTTTAGATAGGCCTCATTGAGAGAGGTGATCTTTGAGCAAAAACATGAAGTGAGAGAAGGAACAAACTATGTGGAAATTAGATGAAGAACATTCCCAGTGGAGGCAAAGGCCCTAGAGCTGGAACATGCCTGATATATCCAATTGGCAGCAAGGAGGTCACAGTGGCTGAAGTGGAGTGAGTAACAGAGGATGGTAGAAGAGGATAAGGTTAGCCAGCTATTTGGAGATTAGATCCTGTAGGTCCTTGTAGATCATAACATGGCTTTTGACCTGGGAAGCAATTGGAGGATTTTGAGCAGAAGAGAGACATGATCTGACTTAACACTTTTAAAGTTCACTCTGTTATATAGAGAAAAGACTTAAGGAAGCAAGAGCAGAGTCAACAAGCCCAATTAAGAGGCTTTTACAATGATTTCAGCAAAAGATGCTGAGCCCAAGTAGTAGCAGCAGAGGTGATGACCAGTGGTTTTATTTTGGATATGTTTCTTTTTTTAAATTTTTTTTATTTATTTATGATAGTCACACAGAGAGAGAGAGAGAGGCAGAGACATAGGCAGAGGGAGAAGCAGGCTCCATGCACCGGGAGCCCAATGTGGGATTCGATCCCGGGTCTCCAGGATCGCGCCCTGGGCCAAAGGCAGGCGCCAAACCGCTGTGCCACCCAGGGATCCCTGGATATGTTTCTTTTTAAATGGAATACCAATGAGACTTGTTGATGGATTGAATGTGGGATATGAGATTAAAAGAGGAGTCAAGAATGATATCAGGGTTTTTACTTTGAGCAAATGGAAGGGTAATTACTGTTACCTGAGATTAAGGGATTACAGGGGGACAGTGTTTTTGTATGTGTGCGGAGGTGAATGAATATCTGAACCTCAGATTTTAACATGTTATTTCTCAGACATCTAAGTGCAGGTGTGGGTTTCAGGACATATCTTGGATAGAGATATTAATTTGTAAGTTTATAGATAGTATTTCCCTCTGGTTTGTTACTTGTACTCTCCTTTAGATCTTGAGCAGAGTGAATTGGTTGATCATTTGCTATTTTGGCTGTGCAATCAGGTATTATGGTGGCTGGAGCATGTGTCATAATTGTATGTTCATGTACCATGGATAATCCATTCTAACACCAAGATTATCTGAGCCTGCACAAAGGTTATCCCCTCCTATTTCATAGTCAACCTGCTTCTTTCACAGGCATCTGCTATTGTGCCCATGGTTATCTGAATATGCTTATTGTTTGTAAGTTCATATGTCATTGGTGTTTATCCATGTGCTGTACTTATAGGAGCACATGTCATGGTTGTCTGCTTTTGCAATGTGGCCTGGCTTCTTTATACTAATTTTAAAACTAGTATTAGGGTTACATTCTGTTTGTGCAGCATAGTTGTTTAAATATCCATGGCATTATATGATGTTCCTTTACTGTAATTTTCAGTTTATTCACCATGGATGTGTGTATGCTATACTTCTTTGTTCATATGTTATAGCTAGCTCTTTACTATTGGTCATCATTACTAAAGAGATACTAGTTATTCATTGTGGCCACATGCATCTATATCTTATCTCTCTACTGCAGTGAGAAAAATTTTGAGCATGTCTGCTTACTCTTGGACCATGCCCTTCTGTTTCTGCACCATGGCAGTCTACTCCACAAGTATGGCCATCTACTCCTAAACAATGTCACTTAATTCCTGATCATGGTTGCTATGATACACACAGTGTGTGCACACATTATGGTTAAGGACTGATATACCAAATATCTCTAAGCATACTATAATTATCTATAGCTACATGGATACTTTATCATGTTTAAAGACTTTAAAGTATTACAGTTTTTGCACTACGGTCTGCTGTCTTACAGTCCTTGTTTGCTCTTCTTTGCTGGTCATCTGAGCATGTGTCATGGATACATGTTCATTTAATACTAGTTACTGCTAATGTGCCACATTTCTGTGTATACATGCCACAGTTGGTGACTGTTTTGTAGCTATTTGCTAACTTGCTAAGGCTACCTGTTCCAGTACAATTTTTTTAATTAAAAATTTAATTGTGGTTAAAAAGCACATAAAAATCTTAACCATTTTTAAATGTGCAGTTTTTTATTTTTTATTTTTTATAAAGATTTTATTTATTCATTCATGAGAGACAGAGAGAGAGAGGCAGAGACACAGGCAGAGGGAGAAGCAGGCTCCATGCAGAGAGCCTGACATGGGACTTGATCCAGGGTCTCCAGGATCATGCCCTGGGTTGAAGGTGGCACTAAACCGCTGAGCCACATGGGCTGCCCTAAATGTGCAGTTTAATAGTGTTAAGTATTCACATTATTGTGCAACAGTCAAGTGGCATGCTTTTGATCATGTATAATGTCTTAAGGAAGTGTTTACCAAGGTTCTGTTGTCTTGTTCGGTGATCATTAGGCTCACGTACTTTGGTTTTCTGACATATAGTGTGATCAAATGGTTTTATACATACATGTCTTCACATGCATTATAATAATGATGTTTGTTAACAAAATGTTATGGTAGTTGGAGGACACATATTATGTCCAACCTCCTCTATATGTGACGGCTGCCTTCTCATAGTTATGCAAACATGTACCTTAGTCTGAGTATATATAACATTGTTGTCCTCTTATGCATCATATGATATATCATAGTTTTCTTCTTCCAAATCATAAACGTTTGCTTCTGTATCATTTGCATCTATTCTTAGTGTGAGAACAATTGCTGCTTGTTTACCATAATCATGATCCATAGTATAGAGTAGGATAGTGTAGTTGAGCACACACTATGGTTTTCTTTGCTCATGCAGCATAGCTGTTTTCTTCTATACACAGGATTATTGCTCATATACTTAGGTTTTCTGAGGATCCATCATAGTTCTTTTTTATATTCCATGGGTTATTTTTGCATTTTGGGATTCATACCGTGTACCAAGTGTTTTTGTTCCTATAGGGTAATTGTCAATTTTGTATTATGATTATTTGAGCATTAACATTTGTCATGTAATCATACAACATTAGGGTATGCTAAAGCACTGTGGATGGTTAAGCATATATCATGGTTACTGTTCATACTACAGCTGATTTTCATGCCCCAGAATCATCTGCTCATGTACCATATTTTCTTACTTATATACTATGCTTTTCTGAACTGTACTGTTTCTGTTCATTTCTGTAAAATAAGCATTAACTCTTGTGTAGTTACTGAATCATGGATGCCACAGCCTATATATTAGATTTACCATAAAAATTTGCTGTTTTTGTAAAACAAAAATTGTCAAATATTGGCAATTTTATAAGATACAACCTAATTTTATGACTATTTTTATCTGTAATGTGGACACTTTCTCATGTCAAAAGTTCATCTTCTCCAGTATCATAGTTTTCTATGCCTGTACCAGATTCTGTTGAGAGAGAACCATAGCTCGTGTATTAATAATATGAAGATTATACCTTGATAAATTAAGAGGCACAAGCCACCCATATGAGGTCGACAGGTAGCTCCCCCAGCATCTGAGCTTCCACTTTGGGGAAGTGAAAACCCTGGGATTGTTTTGATTGCAGGTGCAGTTTTAATACATTCACACATAAAAAGTAAAGTCACAAGATTTATTTACTTACAAATCCCACAATTGGGCAGTAAAATGAGCTGGGGGGAAGGTCAGGTCATAAGCTAGCAAGAGATAGAAAGCAGAATTACAAGCATCTATTACTTATAAAGTGGTTGAGGTGGAGATCACTAACTTTTTGTGGGCTCAACTCTAAGGGGTTATTTTTAAAAGATACCTTGGGAAAAGCAAAGCAGAAACTTGTGGTGGGAATCCTAACCTTGGGTCCTTATCTAAATGTCCAGACTCTGGGTATGTGCAAGGTTGCCATACTGTAAAATGCCTAGGCAACAACTCAAGAATAGATGTTTTCTCATCACAAAGATTCAAGAAGACAATTGAATATAGAGCCTAGTGGCTACTTTTTTGGGGGTGGGATAAATTTAAAAAGACTTGTTCTTCATTTTCTCATCAACCGTAATAGCTCTCCAGCATGTATCTGTATTACATATTAGTCAATTGCATAAACTTTCCTTGGAAAAAAAGTTTTTAAATCCTTTCTTTCTCACTGGAAGTTAAACCACTGATATAACTTAAAAAGAATATGATATTGGGTCAGAATTAGGTCTCCTTTAAGTGGGCAATGTATCAGATTCAAAGAAGCCATAATCTTCAGAGAGAGCAAGAAAGTGCCATTTTATATTGTTTTTTTCCTTTTTTTTTCTTGTGCTATCCAAATGAGAAGTCTTTTTTTTTCAAATAAATTTATTTTTTATTGGTGTTCAATTTGCCAACATACAGAATAACACCCAGTGCTCATCCCGTCAAGTGCCCACCTCAGTGCCCACCACTCAGTCTCCCCCACCCTCCGCCCACCTCCCCTTCCACCACCCCTAGTTCGTTTCCCAGAGTTAGGGGTCTGTCATGTTCTGTCTCCCTTTCTGATATTTCCCACTTATTTTTCTCCTTTCCCCTTTATTCCCTTTCACTATTTTTTTATATTCCCCAAATGAATGAGACCATTTAATGTTTGTTATATTGTTTTTTTTTAACTCCATGTCTTAGGTAAATGTCCACCAGTCCAGAGTTCATAAAATAGCCTTGAACATAGGCAAATCTAAATCACGTAATTCTATCATCAGTATAATTTGCTGGCCTTTTTGAGTCTTCTGTACTAGGAGAATAGACTTGGATTTCTTATGTTGTGGCCCCTACATGGAGTTAACTTTGCCCTCAAATATCTTTACGGGGAAACATCCTATTTCAGAGGAAACAGTTCATCTACTCCAAGACCTTTGATCTTTTAGAAAATTGCTTAACTGTATTGAAATGAGAATCAATCTCAAAAATGCTATAGAGTTCAGGTCTTATAATATTCTCTACAATACTACACAGTTAACTATGGCAAAGATATTTGTGAGTAAAGATAAAATGGGATTTGGGGAAAATAAAATGAAGACATGAGAGATTCTTTTAAACTCTTGGATTATGAAAAAGTAACTAAAGCTGAGAGGAAACAGGGAAAGAGATGAAACTGCCACCTAAGACTGAATTAGTGATTTAGAGCTCTTTACTCTTTCTTGAATGGGTTTTGGTATATTCAAGAAAGGAGTTTGTTGGGAATGAATTTTGGTGGCATTTATAAACCGAGGAAAGGGGATTGTCATATTAATCATTTAGTAACTAGATACTAGGGAAGTTAAATGACTCTAATACAGTTGAATAATATATATATTTTTTTACCTTTTTTTTTTTTTTTTTGTCTTCTACTCCTTTTTCTTCCTCTTTTCCCCAAACACAGATCTCACAGGTCTCTCCAAGTTGTTGCCTAAGAAGATGATAGTCACACAAATGAGTCACTTCTACACAATCATCCTTGGGCTTCTTTTCCTGATTAATATTTTTCCTGGAACAACTGGCCAAGGGGAATCAAGACGACAAGAACCTGGGGATTTTGTGAAGCAGGATATTGGCGGGTAAGAACCCTTACCTCTTAAAAAAAAAAAAAAAGAAAACTGTGATAGATTCTTGCCTTAAACCAAAACTTTTTATTTTTTTCCTAGATGAACTCAGGTACACTAGTTCCTGCTGCTTAAACATTATATATATATATATATAAATTTAAAACATCAACTCAGACTCTCAAAGTAGAAATAGATCTCAAAGGTCTTCTTGAGCAGCTCCTTAGTCCATGCTGAAATTCCCTTTGCAACATCTTAAAAGCACTTCTCTCCAGCCATTTGCACTCAATTGTTTTTTTTTTCTTTCTTAGATCTTCAACTTGTCCCTTTTTATTTGCTGTGTCTTATTAGCATATAAATGTGATCTAGAAGCTCCCATGTTAAGTTTGAAAATCTGCCCTCTAAATAGTGCCTTAAGTATTTCCTCTTTTTCACACTCCTACTTTCTGACAAAACAGTTTTCTTTACTTTCTCTACTTACCTCTCATCCATTCTTCCCATGCTGCTGCCTGACTTCCAAGCTCATGACTTTTAAGCAATCCCTGCAACCAAGATAGCCAATGTTGGCTCTGTTACTAAAATGAACACTTATTTGTTCTTATATTACTCAACTTTTTATTTTTTACTTTTTTAGCAGCATGTAGCAACATTTAGCATTGTTTATTCTTCCTTCCCTCCTTAACTTCTTTTTTTTATGAAATAACACACACATATATAAACATGCATAACATAAAAATATGTGGTTTAACAATAATTCTTTTACTTCAGAGACATCACAATTCTCTGTTTCTTAGATTAAATTCTTTAGAAAAAAAAAGAAAAAAGAAAAAATAAATTCTTTAGAAGCAGGGCCTAAGACAAGTATTCAAAAGCGAATAATTTAGAGTGCTCTAAGAGAAACTTGTAAATGAAGCAAGGAAAGCAACATAGAGAAGGGGAAAAGGTAAACCAAAGATGTGATTTCACTTGAAGAGTAGCCTCTATTTGACCCCTCCGAGACGAATGGCACTACAGATTTGGCCCACCTTCAGGCAAGGGGCTGGACTTCTCCTATAGTCTCTTCCTAATCAGCCATTGCCTGTGGGCTACCTGGAGGAAGGCATACATTTCCAGGCATTTTAAAGCAAGGTGGCATCCTTCAGGCAATGTTAATATTCTGAAGTAGGAGAGAGATAGTTTCACTGGCCCAGTAAAAGGGATCTGGACATAGTACCAGTAGTGAATACTACACCTGATTTTCTTCATACTTTTATGGCTGTGTTTTCTATAGTATTTTCCACAATATTACACAGCTGTATTAAAGGCCTTTGTGATATAAATATCTTTTGTAGTCTTTTTGGTAATCTTCTTTTCCTTTGTTCACTTATATGCTGGTGTTTGTTTTGTTCTAGTAGTTATTACCGCACAGACTCTGGGTGATTTAATCTATCCCCATGACCTTTTATATATACCAATGACTCTCATCTCAATTGTTATTCCTAACTTGTCTTGAGTGTCAACCTCTATGTTCAACATCTATTAGACATGTCCACTTGGCTATTCCATAAACTCCTTTAAGTACGTTCAAATTAGCTTCATCATCTCTATCGCCCTCTTCTACTCTTAAAATAACAAACAAACATGATATGCTTATCTTCCATTTTCCTTATTTTAGTCAATAGCACCAGTATGCACCCCATTGCTCAAGCTAGAAACTTGGAATTATCTTTCCCAATTTTTTACCCTTTGCTTTCTAGATTGAATTATTCATCAACATATGTAATTTCTACCTCCCACATCTTTTGGATTCATTTACTCTTCTCCAACTTTCCAGCTACTACTCTAGTTTGATCCAGTATTGTCTTCCACTTGGACTACTACAAAAGTCTCTAGTTGGTCTTACTTCCTAAAGTCTTGCTCCCACCCAAACTAACCTCTATTCCGTATCCAATATTTCTTCTACAATGCAGGTTGAATCACAGCTATTCCAAGTCATTTAACAGGATCCTATTGTCCCTAGACTAAAGTCTGAATTCCTTAACATGATTTTATTAGGCCCATTGTAACCCAGGCTCTACCTATCTTGCAGACTTATTTCTTAGTTCTCCTGTCCTCAAACTCTGTGTTCCTCAGCTCTATTAAACTTCTTTTGATTTTAAAACCCTATCTCATTCAGAGAATATTATTACTAGAAATGATCCTCTTAAACCTTGACATATTTAAGTATTACACAGGATATTTTATTCTTTAATGGTGGCTTTTGTGTTATTGTTTTACACTTGGTTACTACCCTGTATTCTTGAAAGTATTAGGACCTATTCCTAATTATTTTTGCAGGGTTACTTAATACACTATGAGTCTTTCTATCCATCAGAAATAATTTTTGAGGCTGAGGGCTACAGAACTGGATTAACATGTCCTTAGGAGTTTGGGCAATGAGGCCCTCTTTGTTCTTTAATCCAGTCTGGAAAAACAGACTAATTCTATTTTATTAACTTGTCATGTATCTGATAGATGGTCTAAATAAGATGGAAGTTCTAAGTAAATGACCTTTATTTCTTCAAGTGTGAAAGCCCTCTAAATTTTAATTCTGAGAATAAAGTTCTCTAAGAATATATTGCATCTTATAATCTTAAATAAAAATATTGAACACAATAGTCCCTTCTCTTTGTGACTTTATGACCATCATAAAGAACATTCATTATGTTAATTCTGTATTTGTCTTTTTCTTCTTATATCTTCATGCTCAGTGTTAGTTGTAGCCTCTCCTGTTTACACTGGTTTGTTTACATCCTACTGGTGCTTAGGAAACCAGATAGCCAAACCTTTTAGTACTTATATTAAAGAAGACTTCAAGAAATCCTTGAAAAAGCCAAAATAGTGCTTAGATTTAATATATGGGCATTAGAAACTTTTTCAGGGAGATTACTTTCTTCCAAGTTCAGGGCAATTCTGATTTGGAGGGATGAGACTACTAAAATCCTGGCTCTAAATATTAGGGTTAGCACTGTATTTGTATTTTCTAGAAATAAAGAAACCAATACAACTTAGAACTATGTTCTAAGTATATATTGTATACTGGTATATACTGGTAGTTCTGATACTTGGCAGAGCTGCTTCTTTTTGTCTGCTTGTTTTCATACCTTCTTAATGATATTTTGTGTGTTGAAAAAAATCCATTTGCTGCATTGTTTTATCTTTTTTTCAAGATTTATTTATTCCAGTTAGTTAACATACAATGTAATAATAGGTGTAGAACTTAGTGATTCATCTTACATATAACACCCACTGCTGATCACAAGTGCCCTCCTTAATCCCTGTACCTATTTAACCCATCTTATCCTTCTCCCCTCCCCTCTAGTAACCATCAGTTTGTTCTCTACAGTTAAAAGTCTGTTTTATGGTTTGCCTCTCTCTTTTTTCACCCTATGTTCATCTGTTTTGTTTCTTAAATTCCATATATTAGTGAAATTATATGGTATTTCTCTTTCTCTCACTGACTTCTTTCACTTTACATAGTACAGTCTAGCTCCATCCATGTCTTCACAAATGACAAGATTTCATTCTCTTTTTATGGCTGAATAATATTCCTGTGTGTGTGTGTGTGTGTGTGAGAGAGAGAGAGAGAGAGAATGAGAGAGAGAGACTTCCTTATCCATTCATCAGTTGATTGAAATTTGGGCTCTTGATATGAGTACTGGGTGTTATATGCAACTTAAGAATCACTAACATCTACCTCTGAGACTTATAATACACTATATGTTAACTAATTAAATTTAAATTAAAAAAACATAAAAAGATTTGGGCTCTTTCCATAATTGGGCTATTGTTGATAATGCTACTAAAACATTGGGGTGTGTGTGTCACTTTGAATCAGTATTATTGTATCCTTTGGATAGATACCTAGTAGTACAATTGCTAGGTCATAGAGTAGTTCTATTTTAACTTTTTGAGGAACCTCCATACTGTTTTCCAGAGTTACTGCACCAGTTTGCTTTCCTATCAACAGTGTAAGAGAGTTCCCCTTTCTCTGAATGCTTACCAACATTTGTTGTTTCCTGTGTTGTTAACTTTAGCCATTCTGACCGGTGTGAGGTAATAATTCTTAGTAGTTTTGATTTTTATTTCCCTGAAGATGAGTGATGTTAAGCATCTTTTCATGTCTGTTACCCATCTGGATGTCTTCTTTGGAAAAATGTCTATTCATGTCTTCTGTGCATTTCTTAACTGGATTGTTTTTTTTTTTTTGAGTGTTAAGTTTGATAAGTTCTTTATAGATTTTGAATATTAACTCTTTATCAGATATATCATTTGCAAATATCTTCTCCCCTCCCAACGGTTGCCTTTTATTTTATTTTTTATTTTTTAGATTTATATTTATTTTTTAAAATTTATTTTTTATTGGTGTTCAATTTGACAACGTATAAAATAACACGCAGTGCTCATCCCATCAAGTGCCTATCACCCAGTCACCCCCACCCCCCACCCACCTCCCCTTCCACCACCCCTAGTTCATTTCCTAGAGTTAGGAGTCCCTCACATTGTGTCTCCCTTTCTGATATTTCCCACTCATTTTTTCTCCTTTCCCCTTTATTCCCTTTCATTATTATCTATATTCCCCAAATGAATGAGACCATATAATGTTTGTCCTTCTCCGATTGACTTATTTCACTCAGCATAATACCCTCCAGTTCCATCCACGTTGAAGCAAATGGTGGGTATTTGTCGTTTCTAATGGCTGAATAATATTCCATTGTATACATAGACCACATCTTCTTTATCCATTCATCTTTCGATGGACACTGAGGCTCCCTCCACAGTTTGGCTATTGTGGTGATAGGGATCACATTAAATCTGTAGATTGCTGGGTTTTATGGACATTTTAACAGGATTCTTCTACTCCATGAGTATGGTATATGTTTCCATTTGTTTGTTTGTTTTTTTAATTTAAGTAAATTATTATGTTTCCATTTGTTTGTGTCATCTTCAATTTCTTTCATGTCTTACTGGTTTTCAGAGTATAGGTCTTTCAACTTCTTGGTTAAATTTATTCCTAGGTATTGTGTTCATTTTGATGCAATTATAAGTGGAAATGTTTTCTCAATTTCTCTTTCTGCTACTTCATTATTAGTGTATAGAAATGTAACAGAATTCTGTATATTAATTTTATATCCTGCAACTTTACTCAATTCATTTATCTGTTCTAATAGTTATTGAGTGGAGATTTTAGGGCTTTTTATATACTGTCATGTCATTTACAAATAATGACAGTTTTATTTTTTCCAAACCAATCTGGATGCCTTTCTTTTTTTTTTCTCTCTCTTATTTGATTACTGTGGATAGGACTTCCAGTACTATGTTGAATAAAAAGTGGTTAGAGTGGACATCCATGTCTTGTTTCTGATCTTAGAGAAAACACTTTCAGTTTTCCCCCATTGAGTATGATGTTAGCTGTGGGTTTTTCATCTATGGCCTTTATTATGTTGAGGTGTATTTCTTCTAACCCCACTTTGTTTAGAGTATTATGAATAGATGCTGTATTTTGTCAAATGCTTTTTCTGCATCTGTTATGAACATCATATGGTTTTTATCCTTCCTTTTGATAATGTGATGAATTATATTGACTGGCTATCATTGAACCATCCTTCATCCCTGGGATACATCCCACTCAATCATAGTGGATTATTCTTTTAGTTTATTGTTGAATTTGATTTGCTAATATTTTGTTGAGGATTTTTGCATCCATGTTCGTCAGAGATATTGGCCTGTAGTTGTGTTGTTGTTGTTGTTGTTTTTTATAGTGTCTATCTCAGGTTTTGGTATCAGGATAATGCTGGCCACAAAAAATAAATTTGTATTTTTTCCTTTCTCTTCTATTTTTGGAATAGTTTGAAAAGAATAGATATTAACTTTTCTTTAAATGTTGGAGGAGAATTCCCCTGTGAAGCCATCTGTTCCTGGACTTTGTTGTGAGGTTTTTAAAATTATTATTATTGGTTCAATTTCATTATTAGTAATCTGTTCAAATCTCCTAATTCGTCCTGATTTAGTTTTGGAAGACTGTATGTTTCTAGGAATTTATCTATTTATCCTAGATTGTTCAATTTGTTAGCATATACTTTTTAATAATATTGTCTTATAATTCTTGTTATTTCTATGGTGTTATTTGTTATTTCTATTTCATTTCTGATTTCATTCATTTGACTCATCTCTCTTTCCTACTTGATGAGTCTGGCTAAAGGTTTATCAATTTTGTTGATCTTTTCAAAGGACAAACTTCTGTTTTTATTGATCTTTTCTATTATTTTTTAAGTCTCTATTTCATTTATTTTTGCTTTAATCTTTATTATTTCCTTTCTTCTACTGGCTTTGGGCTTTGTTCTTTTTTCTAGTTTCTTTGGGTGTAAAGTTAGATCATGTGAGACTTTTCTTATTTCTTGAGGTAGGCACATAAACTTCCATCTTAGATCTGCTTTTGCTGTATCCCAGTGATTTTGGACTGTTGTGTTTTCATTTTCATTTGTCTATGTATGTTTTGGTTTCCTGTTTGATTTCTTTATTGACTTTTTTTTTAAATTTATTTTTTATTGGTGTTCAATTTACTAACATACAGAATAACACCCAGTGCCCGTCACCCATTCACTCCCACCCCCCGCCCTCCTCCCCTTCCACCACCCCTAGTTCGTTTCCCAGAGTTAGCAGTCTTTACGTTCTGTCTCCCTTTCTGATATTCCCCACACATTTCTTCTCCCTTCCCTTATATTCCCTTTCACTATTATTTATATTCCCCAAATGAATGAGAACATATAATGTTTGTCCTTCTCCGACTGACTTACTTCACTCAGCATAATACCCTCCAGTTCCATCCACGTTGAAGCAAATGGTGGGTATTTGTCATTTCTAATAGCTGAGTAATATTCCATTGTATACATAAACCACATCTTCTTTATCCATTCATTTTTCGTTGGACACCGAGGCTCCTTCCACAGTTTGACTTATTGGTTGTTTAGTAGCATGTTGTTTACCCGTGTGTTTGTGTCTTTTCTGGTCCTCTTCTTGTACTTGATTTTTACACATTTCATTGTGGTTGAAAAAAAGATGCTTAATGTGATTTCTGTCGTTTTTAGATGGAATATTCTGTATATATCTGTTAGATCCATCTGGTCTAATGTGTCATGCAAAGCCATAGTTTCCTTATTGATTTTTCTGTCTGGATAATCTATCAATTGATATAAGTTAGGTGTTAAAGTCCCTTACTATTTTTTAAAAAATATTTTATTTATTTATTTGTGAGAGAGACAGAAGTAGAAGGAGAAGCAGGCTCCCTTTGGGAAGCCTGGTGCAGGACTCAATCTCAGGACCCCAGGATCATGACCTGAGCCAAAGGCAGAGGCTCAACCACTGAGCCACCCAGGTTCCCCAAAGTCCCTTACTATTATAATTACTATGAAATTCTCCTTTATGTCTGTTAATATTTGCTTTTTGTATTTAGGTGCTCCTATTTATATTACAAAAACATTTACTTTTGTTATATCTTCTTGTTGGATTGATCTCTTTAACATTGTGTAATGTCCTGGTTTGTCTCTTTGTTTTAAACTGTATTTTGTTTAATTGCATCTGTATAAATTTATTTAAAAACCCTCTATTTTGTCAATGTTATTTCCACACTGACTTTTTTTCACTTCCATGTGCATGGAGTATCTTTTTCCTTCTCTTCACTTTCACTCTATGTGCCTTTAGGTCTGAAGTGATTCTCTTGCAGGCAGACTATAGATACATCCTGTTTTTTTGTTTTTGCTTTTTTTGTTTTTTGTTTTTTTGTTTTTTAAATTCCATTCAGTCACCTTGTGTTTTTGATTGGAGCATTCACTTTATTTACATGTAAAGTAATTATAGGTACATATATATTGCCATTTTGTTAATTGTTTTCTGGTTCATATTTATTCCTTTCTTTTCTTGCTCTCTTCCCTTGAGATTTGATGGCTTTCTTTATTGTTATGCTTGGATTTTTTTCTTTTTTCTTTTTTGTGTATATATTCTAGATTATTTTTATATTCTAGATTTTTGATTTGTGATTACCCTTGAGTTCATATGTAACATCTTATTTATATAGCAGTCTATATAGTAAGTTTATTATTACTTAAGTTCAAACACATTCTAAAAGCACTACACATTTATTTACCCTCTCTATGTTTTATGTATATGATATCTTTTTTTAAATAATAAATTTATTTTTTATTGGTGTTCAATTTGCCAACATACAGAATAACACCCAGTGCTCATCCCGTCAAGTGCCCCCCTCAGTGCCCATCACCCATTCATCCCCACCCCCCGCCCTCCTCCCCTTCCACCACCCCTAGTTCGTTTCCCAGAGTTAGGAGTCTTTATGTTCTGTCTCCCTTTCTGATGTTTCCTACCCATATATGATATCTTTTTATTGTGTATATCCCTTGACTAATTTTTGTCAATACAGTTTTTACTGCTTTTGTGTTTTAACCTCCATACTAGGTTTATAAGTGATTAATCTACTAATTTCACTATATGTTTGCTTTCACCTGTGAAATTTTTCCTGTTCATGGCATTTATTCTTACTTCTATTTTTCACTTTCATTTAAAGAATTCTCTACAATCTTGTAAGGCTGGTATAGCAGGGTGAGCTCTTTTAACTTTTATCTGGGAAATTCTTTATCTCTTTTTCTATTCTGAATAATAATCTTGCTAGGTAGAATATTCTTGGGTCTAGGTTTTTTCCCTTTTAGCACATTGAATGTATCAATATATCTCTTTTGACCTACAAAAGTTCTGCTGAAAACTCAACTGATATCTTTGTGGGGTTTCTTCTGTATGTAACTTTACTTTTCTCTTGCTGTTTTTTAAATTCTCCCTTTATCGTTATATTTTGCTATTTTAATAATTATGTGCCTTGGTATGAGCCTCCTTGAGTTCATCTTGTTAGAGGTTCTCTGTGCTTCTTGCATCTGAATGTTTGTTTTCTTCCTCAGATTAAAAAGTATTTTACCTATTATTTCTTCAAATAAGTTTCCTGCCCACTTTTCTCTCCCTTCTTTGATCTCTATAATATTGCTATGCTGGATGATGTCTTCGAGTTCCTGTACCCAATTTTCATTGATTATTATTGTTCTTTATTTTTTCTGTTCAGGGTTGCTTTCCATTACTGTGTCTTCCAGCACAATGATGTGTTCTTCTGAATCCTCTAATCTGGTGTTGCTTCCCTCTAGTGTATCTTTCATTTCAATTATTGAATTATTCAGCTCTGACTGGTTCTTTTTTTTTTTTTAACATATTCTGTCTAAGTTCTCCTTGAGTTCACCTACTCTTTTCTTAAGTCCAATGAGTAACTATGATCATTACTTTGAACTTTTTATTAGGTGCATTGCTGACTTCCATTTTGTTTAGCTCTTTTATTGTGATTTTATTATCATTTTCCATTTGGAACATATTTGTTCTCATTTTGTCTAACTTTCTGTGTTTGTTTCTATGTATTAGGTAGGTGAGATACATTTTCCTGGTCTTATAAGTAGCCTTGTGTAGTTGAGGTCCTATTACACAATCTCTCCTGGTCACCAGAACCAGGTACTCCAGGGGTGTTTGCTGCATGGGCTGCATGCACCCTACTATTGTGGCTGACCTGCAATTGCCTTCAGCTCAGCCAGCTGCAATGAACCACCTTGCTGTGGTGGACACACTGTGTAGCATTTGCTCTCTATGATGTTGAGATGCCTGGATGCAGCTGCCTTGGGATTGTTGGTGGGTGGGGCCAGTATTCAGCCTGCTTGTTTGCAGTTAGCCTCTCTGCTACACTACAGGCACACTGTAGGGCAAGGCTTACTTCCTGTGTGACCAGCTAAGAGGCCCAGCTACAGCAACTGCAGGCACATTGGTGTCTGGAATTATCTATCCTCTTCCCCAGGGTGGGAATTCCCAGGTGCCAGTCCCAATTGGGTCTGCCTGCAAGGTGTGGTGTGGCAAGTGCTGCTTTGGAGGGACTTCTGTTGAGGCAGGTGGGTGAGCCTGTAGAAGAATGCCAGGGCAAGGCATATGGTGCAAGTGAGGTAGACAGAGGGCATTAGAACAGGCTCTAGCAAGCATCTGGCTATCTCAGCTAGGGGAAAGAAAGGGAAATAGTGCCATTTAGTCTTTTTTCCCCCAGAAAAAATCAATGCCTCTCTCATAAATGTTCTAAAGTTAGTCAACATATCTCCTTCATGTATTCACCAGGCACTTTTCAAACTGCTGATTTGGTGGTATGTCCTGAGCTGAATTATTTCGTACACTGGCTCTTTAAGGGCAGGAAGTAAGTTTTCTGTTCCTTAGTTTCTCTCTCTCCCTCTCTCTCTCTCTTTTTTCCTTTGTTCATTTGTTTTGTTTCTTAAATTCTACATATGAGTGAAATCATATGGTATTTGTCTTTTCCTGACTTATTTTGCTTAGCATTATACTTTCTAGCTCTATCCATGTTTTTGCAAATATCAAGATATTATTCTTTTTATGGCTGAATAATAGTCCACTCTATATACCACATCTTCTTTATCCATTTGTCTATCAATGGACACTTGGGCTGCTTCCATAGTTTGGCTATTGTAAATAATGCTGCTAAAAACATAGGAGTATTTGTATTCCTTTGAATTAGCAATTTTGTATTCTTTTGTTAAAAACCCAGTAATGTAATTGCTGGATCATAGGGTAATTCTACTTTTAACTTTTTGAGGAGCCTCCATACTCCATACTCCATACCACTACATTCCCACAGTGGTTGCACCAGTTTTCATTTACACCAACAATGCAAGAGGGTTTCTTTTTCTCTACACCTCAGCCAACACTTGTTTCTTGAGTTTTTGATTTTAGCCGTTCTGAGATGTGTGAATATGTCATTGTAGTTTTGATTTCCATCTCTCTCATGATGAGTAATGTTGAGCATATTTTTATGTGTCTGCTTGCCATCTGGATATCTTCTTTGAAGAAATGTCTGTTCATGTCTTCAGCTCTTTTAATTGGATTATTTATTTTTTGGGTGTTAAATTGTATCCATTCTTTATGTATTTTAGATACCAATCCTTTATCAGATAAGTCATTTGAAAATGTCTTTTCCCATTTAGTTGGTGGCCATTTAGTTTTGTTGATTGTTTCCTTCACTGTGCAGAAGCTTTTTATCTTGATGCAGTCTCAGCAGTTTATTTTTTCTTTTGTTTCACTTGCCTCAGGAGGCATATCTAGAAAGATGTTGTTAAAGCCAACATCAGAGAAATTACTGTCTTTGTTATCCTCTAGGATTTTAATGGTTTTAGGTCTCACATTTAGTGTCCTTAATCCATTTTGAGTTTACTTTTGTTTATGGTGTAAGAAAGTGGTCTGGTTTTATTCTTTAGCATGTAGCTATCTAATTTTCCCAATGCCATTGGTAGAAGAGACTGTCTTTTCCTCGTGGCATATTCTTGCCTCCTTTGTTGAAGATTAATTGACCATACAATTAAGAATTTATTTCTGGGTTTTCTAATCTGTTCCACTCATCTGTGTTTCTATTTATATGTCAGAACCATACTATTCTGATTACTATAGCTTGTGGTATAACTTGAAGTCTGAAATTGTGATGCCTCCAGTTTTGTTTTTCTTTTTCAAGATTGCTTTTGTTATTCTGTGGTTCCATACAAATTTTAGGATTGTTTATTCTAGTTCTGTGAAAAATGCTGTTGGTATTTTGGTAAAGATGGCATAAAGTATAGATTGCTTTGAGCAGTATAGACATTTTAACAATATTTGTTCTTCTGACCAGTGAGCATGGAATGTCTTTCCATTTCTTTGTTGTCTTCATTTTCTCTTATCAATATTTTATAGTTTTCAGAGTATAGATCTTTCACCTCTTTGATCAAATTTATTCCTAGGTATTTAATTATTTTGTGAGAGAGAGGCAGAGACACAGGCAGAGGGAGAAGCAGGCTCCATGCACCGGGAGCCCGACATGGGACTCGATCCCGGGTCTCCAGGATCACACCCTAGGCCAAAGGCAGGCGCCAAACTGCTGCGCCACCCAGGGATCCCTCCTTTAGCACTTCTTATAGGGAAGGTCTAGTAGTTATGAGTTCCTTCCTAGTAGTTTTCTACGGAAAATTTTTCATTTCTCCTTCATTTCTAAATGACAGCTTTGCTAGGGAAGGTATTCTTGGTTGACAGTTTTTTCTTTGAGTATTTTATATATATCATTTCACTTTGTCATGACTACAAGGTTTCTGCTGAGAAATCTGCTTATAAGTCCTATCAGAGTTCACTTGTATGTGATAATTCTTTTTTCTTTTGCTGCTTTTTTTATTAATTATTTTTTATTGGAGTTCAACTTGCCAACATATAGCATATCATCCAGTGCTCATCCCGTCAAGTGCCCCCCTCAGTGCCCATCACTCAGTCACCTCAACCCCCTGCCCACCTCCCTTTCCAGTACCCCTTGGTCATTTCCCAGAGTTAGGTGTCTCTTATGTTCTTTTGCTGCTTTCAAGTTTGTATTAATTCTTGAGAGCTTGATAATGTGTCTCAGTGAAGATATTTTTAAGTTGAATTCTGTTTGAGGATCTATGAACTTTCTGTACCTGGATAACCATAACTCTCCCCAGATTTGAGGAGTTTTCAGCCACTTTTTCTTTAAATAAAATTTCTATCCCTTTTTCCCCCTCTCTCCTCTCTTAATACAAATATTTTTTAAAAGATTTTTAAAAAGTTTTTTTCATGAGAGACCTACAGAGAGAGACAGAGAGGCAGAGATGTAGGCAGAGGGAGAAGCAGGCTCCATGCAGAGAGCCTGATGTTGGACTTGATTCTGGGACTCCAGGATCACATCCTGGGCTGAAGGCAGGCACTCAACCGCTGAGCCACCCAGGCGTCCCCAAATATTGTTTCTTTTGATTATGTCCTACAGTTCATGTAGTCTTTTGTTCACTCTTTTTCATTCTAATTTCTTTATTCTCCTCTGACTGGATAATATTAAGAGACCTGTTCTCAGGCTCACAGATTCTTCTGCCTAATTGATCCTACTGTTGAAAGTATCTATTGTGTTTTTTATTTCATTCATTGTATTCTTCATCTCCAGAATTTCTATTTGGTTCTTTTAATGATTTCTAGTTCTTTGTTGAATTTCTCGTTTTGTTCTTGTATTATTTTCCTGAATTCATTGATTTGTCTGTGTTCCAAAGCTCACTGAGCTTCCTTAAAATCATTATTTCAAATTCTTTTTCAGATAACTCACAAATCTCCATTCCTTGGGGCTCATTACTGGAGTATTATTTTGTTCCTTTGATAGTGTCATATTTTCTTGCTTTTTCATGTTTTTGATGGATTTGCATTGATGTCTGTGCATTTACGTGTACTGTTACCTCTCCCAATCTTTTCAAATTGGCTTTATTAGTAAAAGACTTTCACGTATAGATGACTCTAAAGGTGCCAGCTGGGTGGGATCCAGCATCTTTGGTTCCTGAGAAGGCATAGTGGTACAGTCTCTATGCTATTCTACTGGCTGAGATTGCCATTGGCCAGACTATAGGGATCTTCTATGGCTAAGGCTATTGAGGCCCTGCAGGTAGTAGTAGCAGGTAGGGCTTTTTATATCTTCAGAGGCTGAGGCTGCTGGGGTCTTCCTGTTCTCCCCTCTCTCCTTTTATGCCCATGGGAAGAATTTCTAGCTAAGAAGATCCTTCCCAGTGCCTGGTTGGGTTTCCTGATACTCAGAACCAATGTTGTAGAATCAGGTCATGTGGAACTACCATAGCACCAGGGTCCTGGGGCATAGGCACAGTTGCTGCAGCTATGGCACTAGTATCTAGGGTGTGGGCCTACATATATGTCTCATGGAACCAGTACATGGGTCTCAGGGGATTACTGCTATAATTCTAGCTGGTAGGAGAGAATACAGCAGTGGCATGGGCCCTGGGATGACAGAGTACAGTGGTAGCTTGGATCCAGGGGTCAGGATGCTGTACTAGCACAATCTGGATATGGTTGGTCAAAGTTTCAACTGTGTCCTCCAGGGGAAGCCACAGGATAGCAGCAGCACAACTTTTTGTGGCCTGTTACAAACATATGTAGGGATTCAGGGAACTGGGTACAACAGTGGCAGCACAGCCCTGGCAATGTCAGTTGAGAGCCATGTGACATAGGATCCAAGGAATGAAGCTCAGGGCAATGGTAGCCTGGTTGTAGCTCTTAGGGGTCAGACACCCAACCTGAAACCTTAGGGGTAGGGCTCACATTAGCAGTAGTACCTTGCAGTGATGGCTCAGAGCTTTGATTTATCGCAGTATAGAAGGAACCTGGCCCCAGCAGTTGGTCAGAGCCCTCTTTCTTGCTGGTGTCATCTTTTGTGCAGTAATTTTGAATTTGTTTTATTTGTTTTAAATTTTTATTTAAATTCAATTTGGTCAACATATTCTATATTATTAGTTTCAGAGGTAGAATTTAGTAATTTGTATACAACACCCAGTGTTCATTACCTCAAGTTCCCTCCTTAATGTGCATCACCCAATTCCCACCTTCCCCCACCCACCTTCCTTCCAGCAATTCTTTGTTTCCTATAGTTAAGAGTCTCTTATGATTTGCCTCCCACTCTGTTTTTGGCTTATTTTATTTCTCCTTCCCTTCCCCTATGTTCATCTGTTTTGTTGCTTAAATTCCACATGAGTGAAAACATATGGTGTTTATTTTTCTCTGACTTATTTCACTTAGCATTATACCCTCTAGTTCCATCCACATCATTTTGCAAATGGCAAGATTTCATTCTTTTTTGTGGCTGAGTAATATTCCATTGTATAAATATACCACTTCTTCTTTATCCATTCATCTGTCTAAGGATATTTGGGCTCTTTCATAGGTTGACTATTGTGTATATTGCTGCTATAAACATTGGAGTGCTTATGCCCTTTCTTTCTTTTTTTAAACGATTTATTTATTTATTTATTTTTCTGTGACTTTTTTTATTTTTATAAATTTATTTTTTATTGGTGTTCAATTTGCCAACATATAGAATAACACCCAGTGCTCATCCCGTCAAGTGCCCCCCTCAGTGCCCATCACCCATTCACCCCCACTCCCTGCCCACCTCCCCTTCCACCACCCCTAGTTTGTTTCCCAGAGTTAGGAGACTTTCATGTTCTGTCTCCCTTTCTGATATTTCCCACTCATTTTTTCTCCTTCCCTTTATTCCCTTTCACTATTTTTTATATTCCCCAAATGAATGAGACCATATAATGTTTGTCCTTCTCCAATTGACTTATTTCACTCAGCATAATACCCTCCAGTTCCATGTGGCTTATGTATACAATGGAATATTACTCAGCCATTAGAAACGACAAATACCCACCATTTGCTTCAACGTGGATGGAACTGCATGTGCCCTTTCAAATCACTATGTTTGTATCCTTTGGATAAGTACCTAAGAGTGCAATTGCTGAGTTATAGGGTAGCTTTATTTTTAAATTTTAGAGGAAATTCAATACTATTTTCCAGAGTGGCTGAATCAGTTAGCATTCCTCTTTCTCTGCATTCTTACCAACATCTGTTGTTTTCCTAAGTTGTTAATTTTAGCCATTCTGATGAGTGTGAGATGGTATTTCAGTGTGGTTTTGATTTGTATTTCCCTGATGCCAAGTGATGTGGAGCATTTTTCATGTGCTTGTTGGCCATTTGTATGTCTTCTTTGGAGAAATGTCTGTTCATGTCTTCTGCCCATTTCTTGACTGGATTTTTGTGTTTTGGGTATTGAATTTGACAAGGTCTTTATAGATTTTGGATACTAGCCCTTTATCTAATATGTCATTACAAATATCTTCTCCCATTCTGTAGGTTGCCTTTTAGTTTTGTTGACTGATTCTTTTGCTGAACAAAACCTTTTATCTTGAGTAAATCCCAATAGTTCATTTTTGCTTTTGTTTTCCTTGCCTTTGGAGGCATATCTAGCAAGAAGTTACTGCAAACAGAGTCACAGTAGTTGCTGCCTATATTCTCCTCTAGGATTTTGATGGATTCTTGTCTCACATTTAGGTCTTTCATGCATTTTGAGTTTATTTTGTGTATGGTGTAAGAGAATGGTCCAGTTTTATTCTTCTGTGTTTGGCTGTGCAATTTCCCAACAACATTTGTTGAAGAGACTATCTTTTTTCCATTGGATATTCTTTCCTGCTTTGTCAAAAATGAGTTGACCATAGAGTTGAGGGTCCATTTCTGGGTTCTCTAATCTGTTCCTTTGATCTATATGTCAGTTTTTGTGCCAGTACTATACTGTCTTGATGACTACATCTTTTTTTAAAATTTTTATTTATTTGTGATAGTCACACACAGAGAGAGAGAGAGGCAGAGACATAGGCAGAGGGAGAAGCAGGTTCCATGCACCGGGAGCCCGACGTGGGATTCGATCCCGGGTCTCCAGGATCGCACCCTGGGCCAAAGGCAGGCGCTAAACCACTGCGCCACCCAGGGATCCCGATGACTACATCTTTTAAAACAGCTTGAAGTCAGGAATTGTGATGTCTCCAGCTTTGGTTTTCTTTTATTTTTTTTATTTTTAAATTTTTATTTATTTATGATAGTCACAGAGAGAGAGAGAGAGGCAGAGACACAGGCAGAGGGAGAAGCAGGCTCCATGCACCGGGAGCCTGACGTGGGATTCGATCCCGGGTCTCCAGGATCGCGCCCTGGGCCAAAGGCAGGCGCTAAACCACTGCGCCACCCAGGGATCCCCTGGTTTTCTTTTAACATTATGTTTACATTGTCATGTTAACATTAACCACATTGTTTTGGCTATTTGGGGGTCTTAACTGGTTCCATACAAGTTTTATTTTTATTTATTTATTTATTTTTTATTTATTTATTTTTTTTATTGGTGTTCAACTTACTAACATACAGAATAACCCCCAGTGCCCGTCACCCATTCACTCCCACCCCCCGCCCTCCTCCCCTTCCAACACCCCTAGTTCGTTTCCCAGAGTTAGCAGTCTTTACGTTCTGTCTCCCTTTCTGATATTTCCCACACATTTCTTCCCCCTTCCCTTATATTCCCTTTCACTATTATTTATATTCCCCAAATGAATGAGAACATATAATGTTTGTCCTTCTCTGACTGGCTTACTTCACTCAGCATAATACCCTCCAGTTCCATCCACGTTGAAGCAAATGGTGGGTATTTGTCATTTCTAATAGCTGAGTAATATTCCATTGTATACATAAACCACATCTTCTTTATCCATTCATCTTTCGTTGGACACCGAGGCTCCTTCCACAGTTTTAGAATTGTTTGTTCCAGCTCTGTGAAAAATGCTCATGGTATTTTGATAGAGATTGCATTAAATGTGTAGACTTCTTTGGGTACTATAGACGTTTTAACAGTTTTTGAGCATGGAATGTTTTGCCATTTCTTTGTGTGTTCTTCAGTTTCTTTCATAAGTCTACTGTAGTTTTCAGAGTCCAGATTCTTTATCAATTTGGTTAGGTTTATTCCTAGGCATCATATATTTTTTGGTACAATTGTAAATAGGATTGATTCCTTGATTTCTCTTTCTTCTGCCTCATTGTTAGTGTCTAAAAATGCAATTGACTGCTGTGCATTGATTTTTATATCCTGTGACATTACTGAATGCCTTTATCAGTACTAGCATTTTTTTTCTAGAGTCTTTTGGGTTTTTTACATAGAGTATCATGTTGCATATAAAGAGTGAAAGTTTGACTTCTTCTTTGCTAATTTGAATGCCTTTTCTTTTTGTTTGATTGCTAAGGCTAGGAATTCTAGTACTGTGTTGTGCAACAGTGGTGAGAGTGGATATCCCTGTCATGTTCCTGACTTTAGGGGAAAAGCTTTTTCTCCATTGAGGATGATATTTGTTTTGAGTCTTTCATATATGGCCTTTATGATGTTGAGATATGTTCCCTCTATCTCTACATGGTGGAGGGCTTTTATCCAGAAAGGATGCTATTTTGTCAAATGCTTTTTCTTCGTCTATTGAGAGGATCATAATGTTCTTGTCCTGTCTTTTATTAATGTGGTGTATCACATTGATTGGTTTGTGGATGTTGAATCACCTCTACAGCCCTGAAATAAAACCCACTTGGTGGTGGTCAATAATCCTTTTGATGTACCATTGGATGCTATTAGCTAGTATCTTATTGAGAATTTTTACATCCATGTTCATCAGGGATATGGGCCTGTAATTTTCCTTTATATTGGGCCTTGCCTGGTTTGGGGATCAAGGAATTGCTTGCCTCATCAAAGGAATTTGGAAGTTTTCCTTCCATTTCTAATATTTGGAACATTTTCAGAAGAATAGGTGTTAATTCTTCTTTACATGTCTGGTAGAAATTCCCCTGGGAAGCCATCTGGCCCTGAACTCTTGTCCACTCACAATAATAGATCATCTAAGCAGAAGATGGACAAGTGAGCAGTAGCTTTGAATGACACAATGGACCAGAAGGAAATAACAGATATATTCAGAACATTTATCCTAAAGCAGCAGAATATGCATTCATCTCAAGTGCACATGGAACATTCTTCAGACTAGGTCACATACGGAGTTACAAATCATGTCTCAATAGGTACAAAAATATTGAGATATTCCATGCATATTTCAGACCACAATACTTTAAAACTTAAAGTCAACTACAAGAAACAATTTGGAAGGACCACAAATACATGGAGGTTAAAGAGCATACTATTGAAGAATGAATGGGTCAACCAGGATCTAAGGATAAATTTTTAAAATATATGGAAGCAAAAGAAAATGAGAACAAAACAGTTAAAAATGTTTGGAATGCAGCAAAAGCAGTCCTAAATGAAAGTATACAGTGACGCAGGCTTTCCTTATGAAACAAGAAAAGTCTCAAATGCACAACTTAAACTCACACCTAAAGGAGCTGGAAAAAGAACAGCCAATAAAGCCTAAATTCAGCAGAAGAAGAGAAATAATAAAGAGTAGAGCAGAAATCAATGCTATAGAAATAAAAAAAGAAATCAGTAGAAAAAATCAACAAAGCTAGGAGCTGATTCTTTGAAAGAATTAATAAAATCAAACTTATAACCAGACTTAGCAAAAAGAAAAGAAAAAATAAAATCATGAATGAAAGATCACAAGCAACACCACAGAAATACAAGCAATTATAAGAGAATATTATGAGCAATTATATGCCAACAAATTAGGCAACATGGATGGATGCATTCCTAGAAATACATAAACTACCAAAACTGAAACAGGAAGAAATAGAAACAAGAACAGATCTATAACCAGCAAAGAAATCAAGTATCTTCTGACAAACAAGAGTCCAGTCACTCTTGTCTCCTTGGTTTCTGTCTGAACTATGTTCATCCATCCTGTAACTGAGTGTTTTTATTCAGGCACACAACTAAATTTCAAGTCTCCAGATTTTCCTGACTCCTCCAACATGGACTCCCCACTGTTCCTTCCAGAGGAGGGAGGGGAGTCTCACTATGCTCCTGACTTTTGCTGGACCCCTGCCTGGAGAGTAGTCACACAATTGTGCGTCAGTTTGCAGTTTATGAGCAAAAGGCCGGTGCCTAGGCTGTTTTCAGCTGGCTTCCCCACTCTGTTGCCTGGGAGCTCTGCTGCACTCAGGCACCTCCCTTCTTCTTGCGACCCCGGGGATCCTGAGATCACACTGTTACACATGAGATTTCTACCCATTTCACCACCTGAACACCTTTAAGCCATGGACGTCCCCCACTGTAGCAGACTTCTAAAAGTTCTGATTTTGTACTCCACAGCTTATAATACTTTGTGATAGACTCCATAAGCTGGCTCCCTCCACTCCACCATATCCTCTGACATATCACCCAGGATTCAAGTCTCCACACCTCCTACCTTCCAAAACGTGGTCACTTTTCTATTTGTAGAAAAGAATTGCAGCATTTCTTTTTCTCAATCTACAATTGATTTTCAGGTGTTCAGAATGATTTGATAACTGTCTTGCTGAATTCCAGGGACCAGATGAACTTAGGGTCCCCCACTCTTCCACCATCTTAATTCCTCCAATTTGTTTTATTTTTAAAAATCTCTTCTCTTCCAGGAGATATACAGTATTAAGGAAAATGCCATCCTTTTAATAAAGTAAAATTCTCTTCTCTTTGGGTTGTTATATGAACTGTATCAGCAGCTCCATCTGTGCCTCTCCTGCTTCCCCCCAACATATATATACCTACATCCTCAAGGTAGTTGAAATAATGCTGTTACTACCAATATCCTGGGCTTAGTCCCAAAATGGTTAATGATCTTAATTGTCCCATAGCATAAGGGTGCCTGTATTTCTTTTTGTATATTAATCCATTTATTGAAGTATATTTCCTTGAACATAACTTATTTTTTTAAAAGACTAAGAAGGTTCAGTTATACTACTTTTAATTTGAAATATAGTTGGCATACAATGTTATATTAGTTTCAGGTGTACAACATAGTGTTTTGACAGTTCTATACATTAATCTATGCTCAACAGGATAAGTATAGTTACCATTTATCACTATGTAATGTTGTTACAATATTATTGATTATATTCCAAAGGTTTCTCACTACATTTTCAGAAGTTTGTGTGTGTGTGTGTGGGGGGGGCGCAGCAGGGAAAGGAAAGAACAACCCTCAATATATATGGAGCTTTACCATTTACAAAGCAAATTTATATTTGTTATCTTATTTACTTATTTATTCCAAAACCTTTCTAAAATAGGATATTATTATCTGCATTTTACATGTAAGGAAATAGGTTACACAGTTAGTGGCAGATGCAGGACTAAAACTCTGTTCATTTTACTCTAATCCTATGGACTTACCACTATTACATCTTTAGAACTAAAAAATGACTAAAACTTCCATACCTACACATTGTATATTAATAACATTATTTTCATGTTCAAACGATGGATTATTAATATTAAATCCAATTGGTAATAACAGATATGAGGCAAAACAGGCACAGTCACATCAATTTTATCAACTTAATATGCATGTGGCTTTGAACAGTGTCTTTCTCTCATCAGTGTCTTAGGTGCTTCATTTGTAAAATGAAAACAAAATAGTCATATGATCTCTAAGTCTCTCCATAATTCTGACATACCAAGAGTCTTTGTTGTTCCCAAAGACTACTTTGGATTGGAACAAACTACAGAACTTTCAGTTCTGACTTGAGTTCTAGATTAAAGCTTCCAACTCTGCAATAATTTAGTGCACATTAGAAGAAAAAATAACCAATAACTAAGTGCAAAATCACAGAAAAAGCTATTGAAAGTTGCTTTGGAGTGATATTTAATAGAAATATTTTTTTTTGCTTAAAAGTTTAAAGGTTATTAGTGTGGAATTCTGCTAGCATAATCAACACATCAGCAAAGAATGGAAATGCATTGCCATGGAAGTTAGTATTTTAGTAAAAGAGGTAGCATAGTGTATTAGCCTCATATTCAAAAATTCTAGTTCCAAATTTTAGTTTTCCCCATTAACATTCGGGGCAATTAAAAAATTATGTTCGGGGGTTTAGAATTCCCATCTATCAATCCACCTGGAGTGGATATAATCTCTGAAGCCCTTTATAGTTCATCTATAACTCTGTGAGGATTCTCCTTTCTAACTACTTCAATAATCAAGGAAATTGTTTTTCATTCAATTTATAGATCTATTTTCCAGGAATTGAATTAGGCTAACCAGGGCTAAGGGCACCCACAATGAAAGTTAAGGGATAATGAGTAAGTAATGTGCACAAAATCAATTGAGCCTCTCTCTCCACAGCCTATGTAAGATGGATTCAGAATATTGGTGGATTGAGCTAAGTGTGGGCTGTCACCTGAAGGGTGTCTGTATTTATCTCTTCAACATATTAGTGTCAGTTTGTTAGCTCTGCACTATAGTTCTCTTCTTTCTTCCCCCTTCCCAATGAGGTAATGGTATCACTTCTAGTGCTCTGTCCACTAAACCAGCCAATCATCTCTACTCTCCTTTGGGCTCCAGTGCCTCTCTGGCCAGAGTTTTCTTTATGGTTTTTGGCTGATAGCGGTGCCAATATTTGTTGTTACTATTTGCATTTGAATAATGCACTGAAGTGCATACAGTACTATTTCAAAAAAAGAAAAAAAATCTTTGAATACTTCCAGATATTAAACATTAAGCCTGGCAATTTTAATATATTATTTAATATTAATACAATTTATATGTGAAGTTATTTTACTTTTAAAGATGAGAAAGCTATTACTAGAGGTGTCATATGACTTGCCTAAGGTCACACTAATAAATTCAAATGTATGTCTTTAGACTCTTTAGGCCAAGTTCCCTTTTTCCTTCTATATATATCTATCTTATCATTTGATGCTCTCAGCAACCCTGTAAGCAAGGGAATGATTACTTCTCTTGTTTTACCTTTTTTTATTCTCTATCACAACACCTAAACAGTTAGAGGCACATAGATGATGCTCATTAAAGTTGTATTGAATGATTAAGTGAATTGAATTAAGTTTATAAATTAAGGAAATTGAGGTCTAAAACTACTTTTCCAAGATTATCTGCTGGAGAGTGGCAGTTTAGAGTGAGAACTATTCAATTTTGATGTTTCTATTCTGTAGATTTTTCTCAGGGTCTTTTTCATAAAAGGAACTTTTGTAGCCACTAAGAATAAATATTTGTGGGAAGACATATAGATTCTCTTGAGACTCCTTCTCAACTGTTACCTTATATTTTTTATAGACATGACTGGCTGCATGCTGGGAACAATTATAATATATCTATTAATGGAAACTTTCTGGGTCTATGGTAAGAATGGAGATTCAATAGTATAACTTGTTTAATATTCTATTTCAAATTATGAATACAGCTGGGAGTAGAACCAGGATTCCTGGCTCTTAGTTTATTGATTCTACACCATGCTTCTTGATCCTTAGCAACAGCCATCTGTTTCACTATACCTCCTTTTCTCTTAAACTACCCAGAGAGTTTCATTTTTAGTTCTGTCAAACACAACAAGCCCCTCCTCACAAAGTGAAAGTATCAGTCAATCTGGACCTGAGTAGGTGGTTAGCAAAGTGCCTGGCGCTTGGAAAGGCTTACAGAAGGCATCCAAACTGGAGAAGCAGGCAGTAGCTGAGGGTCAACAGAAAATCAGAAAACTTGGATTCCAGTTCTATTTTCTACCTCTCACTAGCAATATGATTGTGGGCAGATTTGGTGGTGTCCTCTTTGAGCTTATTTCCCCATGTATAAAATGAGAAAAATTAGGGAATCTCTTAAGAGGCCTGGTAGCTTTAACATTTAATGGAGTACTATTGTTTTGTTGCTCTATCTCTATAGGGTGGTAGGTAGGTAGACTAAATGTACTTCAACAGTCTGTCTCGCTCTGTTGTTCTGTGAACTTATGCTTCTCTAGGTTAGAAAGGATAAGTTCTTTGTAACAATTTTCTTTTTTTAATTTTGAGGACTATTCATTCATGTACACAATTTGGTGAATACTTCTTGAAGATTTATTTATTTATTTATTTATTTATTTATTTAGGCAGGGTGGAGGAGGGATAGAGGAGAGAGAGTATTAAGCAGATTCTGGGCTAAGTGTGGAGCCCAACCCAGGGCTCAATCTCATGACCCTGAGATCACAACCTGAACTGAAACCAAGAGTTGGACACTTAACCAACTGTACCACCCAGGTGCCCCTTGGTGAATGACTTTATGATGGGTACTGTTCCCAAACACCTTCTGTTAACAATTGCTGTTTGTATTTCTTCAGTACTAGGTTGGGGGTAGAGCATATTTGGTTAAACTCTTGCCATTGCTGAAGTAAGAGCTCAAGTATAGTGACCACCATCTGCCTTTTATTACAGATAATCATTGTGATGAATAGGAAGCGCTGATTTGGTTAAGATACAAGGCTATTTAATTGGCCCACTCTTTTGATGGAAATCTTCTTAAAGTGTTTAACCATGTAATTGTTTCCTTTAAGAATTCTTATATTTTTATCTCTTTTTCTTCTACTGTCTCAGACTCTCTCCTAAGCATGCCCCAGATATTCCTGATGACAGCACTGACAACATCACTATATTCACCAGAATCTTAGATCGTCTTCTGGATGGCTATGACAACCGACTACGACCTGGGCTTGGAGGTCAGTTACTATTTTGAGATCTTTTCTTGCCTATTGCCATCTAAAAAGATTCTTAAGGTAACTTCAGCACTCTATTGACCAATGATTTTAGTGCAAAGTTGACTTTCTTCCCTCTGAGCACTAGAAATTAGTTCTAACCCTTAATTTTAATGCTCAATCTCTCTGGTGTGGTTTTGGAAACTTTTGAATTTCACTTAGCTAAATGCATATAGGGCATCATACCACAACATTTGGCCAAGCCCATTTCTGGTAACAAAATACCAATCATTGCCTGAATGGGAGGCATGGCCCAGGCATATCTGAGAAACATGCTTTTGTTTTCAAAACCCCAAGCACATATCAGCCTGAAATTCCAATGAGGAGCAAGCTAGTGGCTAGGTGAGATCTTAGTTGGCCACTAGTTTACTAATGTCAGCAATATGATCACAATAAGATAAATGTGCTGTAATACATGATGGGCTATATTGAAATGGTTAAGTATGCAGATGTATGAATTTAATTTTTTCCTGAACCATTTGAGAACTAGTTGCAGATATCATACCCTTTTGTCCCTAAATACTTCAATTTGTATTTACTTAGAACAAAGAAATTAATTTATAAAGCTGATGACTAATAAAGTCCAAATAGTTCATTTTTGCTTCTGTTTCCCTTGCCTCTGGTGATGTGTCTAGTAAGAAGTTGCTATAGCCGAGATCAAAGAGGTTGCTGCCTGTGTTCTCCTCTAGGATTTTGATGGATTCTTGTCTCATATTTAGGCCTTTCATGCATCTTGAGTTTATTTTATGTATGGTGTAAGAAAGTGGTCCAGTTTTGTTTTTTTGCATGTTTCTGTCTAGTTTCCCCAACACCATTGTTGAAGAGACTTTTTTCCAGTGGATATTCTTTCCTGCTTTGTGGAAGTTTAGTTGACCATAGAGTTGAAGGTCCATGTCTGGATTCTTTATTCTGTTCCTTTGATCTATGTGTCTCTTTTTGTGCCAGTAGCATACTGTCTTGATGACACAGCTTTGTAGTGTAATTGTGATGCCTCCAGTTTTGTTTTTCTTTTTCAGAATTGTGTTGGCTATTCCAAGTTTTTCATGGTTCCATACAAATTTTAGGATGGCATGTTCTAGCTCTGTGAAAAATGCTGGTGGTATTTTCATAGTGATTGCATTAAATATGTAGATTGCTTTAGGTGGTATAGACATTTTAACAATATTTGTTCTTCTAGTCCATGAGCATAGAATGCTTTCCCATTTCTTTGTATCGTCTTCAATTTCTTTCATAATAGTTTTCAGTGTACAGATTTCTTGCCTCTTTGGTTGAGTTTATTCCAAATAAACTGGTATCTTATTGTCTTTGGTGCAATTACAAATGGGATCAATTCCTTAATTTCTTTTTCTGCTGCTTTGTTATTGGCATATAGAAATGAAATTGGTTTCTTTTTTTATAATTTTTTATTGGAGTTCAATTTGCCAACATATAGCATAACAGTGCTCATCCCGCCAAGTGCCCCCCTCAGTGCCCATCACCCAGTCACCACAACCTCCCACCCACCTCCCCTTCCACTACCCCTTGTTCATTTCCCAGAGTTAGGTGTCTCTCATGTTTTGTCACCCTCACTGATATTTTCACTAATTTTTATATTTTTATATTCCCCAAATGAATGAGACCATATAATGTTTGTCCTTTTCCGATTGACTTATTTCACTCAGCATAATACCCTCCAGTTCCATCCACGGGGAAGCAAATGATGGGTATTTGTCGATGAAACTGATTTCTGTGCATTGATTTTATATCTTGCAACTTTGCTGAATTCATGTATTCTAGCAATTTTTTGGTGGAGTCTTTTAGGTCTTCTACATAGAATATCATGTCATCTGCAAAGAGTTAAAATTTGACTTCTTCCTTGCCCATTTGGATGCCTTTTCTTTTTGTTGTCTGATTGCTGAGGCTAGGACTTCCAGTACTATGTTAAATAGTAATGATGAGTGGACGTCTTTGTCTTGTTCCTGACTGTAGGTGAAAGGCTCTCAGTTTTTCCCCAGTGAGGATGATATTAGCTTTGGATGTTTCATATATGACCTTTATGATGTTGAAGTATGTTCCCTTTATCCCTACTTTGTTGAGGGTTTTTATCAAGAAAGGATGCTATTTTTGTTGAATGCTTTTTTGGCATCTACTGAGAGGATCATATGGTTCTTGTCCTTTTATTAATGTGGTGTATCACATTGATTGATTTGTGGATGTTGAATCACCTCTACAGCCAAGGAATAAAACCCGCTTGGCTATGGTCAATAATCCTTTTAATATACCGTTGGATGCTATTAGCTAGTATCTTACTGAGAATTTTTACATCCATGTTCATCAGGGATATTATCCTGTATTTCTCCTTTTACCAAATTCCTATTTCCTAATTCCAAATCCAGAATTAAGGTAATGCCAACTTCATTGAAGGAATTTGGGAGTTTTCCTTCCATTTCTAATATTTGGAACATTTCAGAATAGGTATTCTTTAAGTGTTTGGTAGAATCCCCCTGGGAAGCCATCTGGCCCTGGACTCTTGTTTGTCAGGAGATTTTTGATTACTGATTCAGTTTCTTTGCTGATAATGGGTCTGTTCAAACTTTTTTTTCCTTATTTTATTTTATTTTATTTATTTATTTTATTTTTCTATTGTGTGTGTGTGTGTGTTTTCCTGTTTCAGTTTTGATAGTGTATGTGTTTCTAGGGATTTATCCATTTCTTCCAGAATGCCCTATTTTTTGGCATATAGTTTTTTCATAATATTCTCTAATAATTGTTTGTATTTCTGTGGTATTGGTTGTGATCTCTCTTCTTTCACTCATGATTTTATTTATTTGGGTCCTTTCTTTTTTTCGATGAGTCTGTCCAGGGGTTTATCAATGAAAATCATCAATTTTGTTAATTCTTTCAAAGAACCAGCTCCTAGTTTCATTGATCTGTTATGCTGTTTTAATTTTAATTAATTAATTAATCAATTTATCAATTAATTAATTTGACAGAGAGCCCAGGCAGGCAGGGGAAGAAGCAGAGAGCCTGGTGTGGGGCTCAATCCCAGAACCCGAGATCATGACCTGAGCTGAAGGCAGATGTTTAACTGAGGCACCCAGATGCCCCTATATGTATATCATTTATTTCTGCTCTAATCTTTATTATTTCCCTTCTGCTGGTTTTAGGCTTTATGTGTGGTTCTTTTCCAACTCCTTTAAGTATAAATTTAGATTGTGTATTTGAGACTTCTTGTTTCTTGAGGAAGGCCTGTAACACTATATAGTTCTCTCTTATGACCACCTTTGCTGAATCCCAAAGGTTTTGAACTGTTGTGTTTTCTTTTTCTTTTGCTTCCATGTATAAAAATTTTTTTTTTCTTTAATTTCCTGGTTGACACTTTCATTCTTTAGTAGGAAGTTCTTCAACCTCCCTGTATTTTTGGCCTTTCCAAATTTTTTCTTGTTGACTTCAAGTTTAGTGTTGTGGTCTGAAAATAGGTGTGGTATGATCTTGATCTTTTTGTACTTGTGATCTATTCTGGAGAATGTTCGATGTGCACTTGAGAAGTATGCATATTCACCTGCTTTTAGGATGAAATGTTCTTTATCTGTTAAATCTATCTGTTCCATTGTGTCATTCAAAGACATTGTTTTCTTGTCCATCTTCTGCTTAGATTATCTGTCTGTATCTGTAAATGGGTGTTAAAGTCCCCTACTGTTGTTGTGTTATTATCAATTAGTTTTTTAAAGTTTGTTATTAATTGATTTATATATTTGGGTGCTCCCAATTTAGGAGCATAAATATTTATAACTGTTAGATCTTCTTGTTGGATAGAATTCTTATAATATAGTGTCATTCTTCATCTCTTATTACAGTCTTTAGTTTAAAATCTAGTTTGTCTGATATAAGGATTGCTACTCTAGCTTTTTTTTTTTTTTGATGCCCATTAGCGTGATAAATGCTTCTCCATACCCTCCTTTTCAATCTGTAGGTGTTTTTAGGTCCAAAATGATTCTCTTGTAGGCAGCCTATAGATGGGTCTTGCTCTTTTAATCCAATCTGATACCCTGTGTCTTTTGATTGGAGCATTTAGTCCATTTACATTCAGAGTAACTATTGAAGGATATGAATTTAATGTCATTGTATTATCTGTAAAGTCATTGTTTCTGTAGATTGGCCCTGTTCCTTTCTAGTCTTTGTTGCTTTGGTCTCTCTTTTCTGCTCAAAGGGTTCCCTTCAATATTTATAGCAGTGCTGGTATAGTGTTCATGAACTCCTTTATTTTTTGCTTGTCAGAGATTCCCTGACAAGGAATCTTGTCTATCTGTCCTATTCTGAATGACAGAATTGCTGGATAAAGTAGTCTTGGCTGCACATTTTTCCCATTTAGCACATTGAATATACCATGCCTCTTTCTTCTGGCCTGTCATGTTTCTGTGGACAGGTCTTTTGCTCACTTTATGTGTTTACCCTTGTAGGTTAAGGACCTTGTATCTCTAGCTGTTTTCAGAATTCTCTCTTTGTATTTTGCAGGTTTCACTATAATTTGTCTTGGTGTTGAGGGGAGTTCTCTGTGCCTCCTGGACTTGAGTGCCTGTTTTCTTCCCTCAGATTAGGGAAGTTTTCAGCTATGATTTGTTCAACTAACCCTGTCCCTTTTTCCTGCTCTTCTTGGATTCATGTGATATGAATATTATTGTACTTTATGGAATTGCTGAGTTCCCTAAGTCTATGTTTGTGATCTAATAGTTTTCTTCTTCTTTTTTTCAGCTTCAGTATTTTCCATAGTTTTATCTTCTATATCACTGGTTCATTCTTTTCTTCTTCCATCCTCTTTGTGATTACATCCAGTTAATTTTGTATCTCAATTATAGTGTTTTTATTTGGCTCTGACTAGTTTTTAGGTCTTTTATCTCTGCAGTAAGGGTTTCTCTGATGTCTTCTATGCTTTTTTTTTCTAGTCAGTGTTGTTATGGCTGTTTTTTAAATTCTTATTCAGACGTATTGCTTATGTCTGTTTTGAGAAAATTCCTGGCTGCGGTTTCTTCCAGATCTTTCTTTTGGGGAGAATTCCTCTGTCTTGTCACTTTATCTAGGTTTGTGTCTTTTGCATGTTATAAAACCTTTTCATGTTTCTTGCTCCTGAAAGTAATGCTGTATTAATAAGGGGTCATACACCATACAGGACCTGACACTTCAGGAAATGTTTCTGGTGTATGCTGTGTGCACTCTGCTGTTGGGTTTTGGTTGTTCTTTCCCACAGGTCAATGCTTGGCAGAGTTCTTCCTTGCTTTCAGTGTGCATGTGTTTGGACCTTTAACTAAGTGTGTTTTGATTTGTCTGTTAAAATAAGCCTGGTGAAAATAAATAAAGAAATAATATAAGCCTGGTAAAACAAACAAACAAACAAACAAACAAACAAACAAACAAACGCCTGATCCAAAAATGAGAAAAGAAAAAAGAATAAGAAAAACAAGCAGACAAAAAAGTATAAGCCTGATTCCAAAGAAAAAGAAATAAAAAGAAAAAAGCCTAATCCAAAAAAGAGAAAAGGAAATAAACAAGCCAAAAATTGTAAACCTGATTCCAAAGGGATGGAAAAAAAAAACCCTGGTCCTATTTCCACCAGAACTGGAACTGACACTTTGAAGCACTCTATGACCAGTAGACCTGGTGCATGTGGGGGCCCTGTGCTGGTCCTCTGGGAGAGATACCTGCTGTAATGGCTCACAGTCAGTCCAACCCTACTAAAGATGACTCTGGAGGGAATGGAGGGTGGGGTTTGGTGTAAATGGCTCCACCTCCAATGGGGGGCGCTCTGTTGTTCCATGAAATCCCACCATGATAGTGTGAGACTACTCATCACATCACTCTCTTGTACCCATGAGGGAAAGTCACATCTACCACTGTTCAGAAAGCCCTCACAGACAAGTGAACAGTCTCCCCTCTTGTGTCCAAGGCTTCCATCAGATCCGTGCCCTCCACTTGCCTATGCCCAGGCCATCAGCATACCTGGATCCACACTCTTCTGTGTTTTATCTCTGGCATATGGCTGGGATTTAAAACTCCAAATCTTAAAAGAGCTGGCAAGGCACAGAGCCTCTCCTCTCCTCTAGAGAAGAGCCTCACAGCACTGTGTCTGGTGCTGTTTGGTCCCAGAAGAGCAGTTGCCTGGCCACACAAGTGCTTGGAGTTTATGGTGAAGCACCATAAAAAGATGAGACCAGGTTATCTGCCCTTTGCACATGATTGTGTCACTTGCTGATGAACGACCACTCAATGGTGCCTGGTGGGTCTTTTATTCTTGGAGAGGCAATATGTCCTCTTTCAGATGTACTCCAGGAAGGGAAACATTCTCTTCCAGTGCAACTCAGGGGATCCCTACACCATGTCCCCCACCATCCCAGTGGACAGTTGTCCACTATCTGCTCCTTGGCCTCTGCCCTCTTTCTCCCCAAGTGCTGCTGCCCACCCAGCTTGACTCTTGTGAATGGTATGGACTTCTAAAACCTCAAAATTTGAGGTCCCCTGTTTGTAAAAACTTGTGATAGTCAGTTCCTCCATATTTCCCAGTCAGTGGTTTTGGGGGAGTGTTTTTATTGTGTGACATGATGCACTGCTCTCTCTTCCTTTCTCTCGCTCTTTCTCCTCTCTCTGTGGAAAGGCCCCCTCTCCTCCACAGCACTGTGGATTTTTTTCTCCCCCAATTCACATCTTTTGCACCTCTTACCTGCCATGATCTCTGCTTCCTATTGTGCAGATTGTTCTCTTAATACTCAGATCAATTTCCTAGGTGTTCACAATAATTTGTTGTTGATCTAGCTGTGTTTGATGGAATGAGGCAAGCCCAGGGTCCTCCCCATCTTAAGTCCCTCCCCAGTGTTATTTTCTAAAATAGGGAACATCAGATGAGGAACATGGCTATTTAGTTTTAGTCTATTTCTTTTGGAGTTGTGGTTGAAACATACAAGGTAGGGGAAGAGGTGGAAAATAATTGGTTGTAGACATGTAGAGTTTGACTACTCATGAAAAATATGGTCCTTCTGGCTAACATAGAGTAACAAGGATCATATTTACCTGTATCACTAGTTCTAAGCAATTTGACCACATCACTTTGTGTAATTGTATTTATGTTTCTTATTTGTTAAGCTTCTTTGTGAAAATTATAATTTTCATCAAATTTAGAATGTTTCAACATTTTCTACTCCCCTTCAGATAAACAGAAAATCTTAAAAGCAAACAGTAGAATAAGATGTCCAGAGGGAAAAATGTTAGAAGGACAGCAGACTTCTTGTCAGAAATAGGCAAGCAAGGAGCACCTGGGTGACTCAGTGGCTGAACATCTTCCTTTGGCTCAGGTAGTGATCCTGGGGTCCTGGGATAGAGTCCCACATCAGGATCCTCACAGGGGGCCTGCTTCTCCCTCTGCCTATATCTCTGCCTTTCTCTCTGTGTCTCTCATGAGTAAATAAATAAAAGCTTTTAGGGAAAAAAAGGAAGAAGCAAGCAAAAATGTAGTTAGCAACTGCTTTGAAGTACTGGAAACAACATGTCAGTCTAGAATTCTATAATCAGAGATAATATATTTTAAAAATATAGGCACAATAAACACCTTTTCAGATTCATAGAAGCTGGAAAAATCACCAGTATAAGTACTAGAAGAAATGTAAATGGGTGCTCGGATGGTTAAGTGTCTGCCTTTGGCTCAGGTCATGATCCCAGGGTCCTGAGGTTGAGCCCTGTGTCAGGCTCCCTGATCAGCAGGGAGCTTCTCCCTCTCCCTCTGCTCCTCCCCAACTTGTGCTCTCTCTCTCATTCACTCTCTCTCCAATAAATAAAAAGATAAAATCTTAAAAAAAAAGAAATGTAAATGGACATGTGTCAGGCAGAAGGAAAATAATGCCAGATAGGAATATGGATCCATAAAAAGGAAGAAAGAGCAACAAAAATAAAGACATGAAGAGAAATCTCACAGAGGAAGACATAGACATGGCCAACATGCACATGAGAAAATGCTCTGCATCACTTGCCATCAGGGAAATACAAATCAAAACCACAATGAGATACCACTTCACACCCGTGAGAATGGGGAAAATTAACAAGGCAGGAAACCACAAATGTTGGAGAGGATGCGGAGAAAAGGGAACCCTCTTACACTGTTGGTGAGAATGTGAACTGGTGCAGCCACTCTGGAAAACTGTGTGGAGGTTCCTCAAAGAGTTAAAAATAGACCTGCCCTACGACCCAGCAATTGCACTGTTGGGGATTTACCCCAAAGATACAAATGCAATGAAACGCTGGGACACCTGCACCCCGATGTTTATAGCAGCAATGTCCACAATAGCCAAACTGTGGAAGGAGTCTCGGTGTCCATCGAAAGATGAATGGATAAAGAAGATGTGGTTTATGTATACAATGGAATATTACTCAGCTATTAGAAATGACAAATACCCACCATTTGCTTCAACGTGGATGGACCTGGAGGGTATTATGTTGAGTGAAGTAAGTCAACCGGAGAAGGACAAACATTATATGGTCTCATTCATTTGGGGAATATAAATAATAGTGAAAGGGAATATAAGGGAAGGGAGAAGAAATGTGTGGGAAATATCAGAAAGGGAGACAGAACGTAAAGACTGCTAACTCTGGGAAATGAACTAGGGGTGGTAGAAGGGGAGGAGGGCGGGGAGGTGGGAGTGAATGGGTGACGGGCACTGGGGGTTATTCTGTATGTTGGTAAATTGAACACCAATATAAAATAAATTAAAAAAAAACTATTTGGGTAATTTTAAAATAGTTTTTCCCCCAAATCTCTGTAAATGATAAATGACTACTTAGAGCAAAAATAGTAACAGTGTATTGTGTGGTTTGAAGTATAGATATGATTAAAGCAAAAATAGTAACAGCGTATTGTGTGGTTTGAAGTATATATATGAGGAAGACATATGACAACAATAGCATAAGCCCAGGAGAAGATGAAATGGAAATATACTGTTGAAAGTTTTGTATACGGCACATGACATAGTATAATATTACTTGTAGGCATATTGTGATAAGGATGTGTGCTGTAGAACTTAAAGAAAAATTATGGCTAATAAAGAATGAAATGTTATGAAATGGAATAATAAAAATAATTTATAGGAAGATAGAAAAACAGGAAAATGTAATAAAAATAGATGAAACAAATAGAAAAGCAATAGCAACCATATCTATGATCACATTAAATATAAGTAATTCAAACATCCAATTTAAAAGGCAAAGATGGTGAAGTTGGATCATTTTAAAAAGCAAGATCCAAAATTACTTACTGAGAGAAACCCACCTTAAATATAAAACTGTAAATAAGTTAAAAATAAAAGGCTGGAAATGTCAAATCTAATCAAAAGAGGGTTGGAATGACTATTTTAATATCAGAAAAAGAACACATTACAGCAAAAAAACATTGCTAGTAATAAAGAAGGCTGTTTCACAATGAAGGGGTCAATTCATTAAGAATACATAACAATCCTAAATATTTATGCACCTAATCACAGAGCATCTAAGCACATGAAGTGAGATGCCTCGGTGGCTCAGCAATTTAGTCTGCCTTCACCTCAGGTCATGATACCAACATCCTGGGATCAAGTCCTGCATTGGGCTCCCTGTGGAGAGCCTGCTTCTCCCTCTACCTATGTCTCTGCCTCTCTCTCTGTCTCTCATAAATGAATAAATAAAATCTTAAAATAAAAACACATGAAGCAAAGACTGAAAACTGAAATGAGAAAGAGGTGATCTCTAATTACAGAGGTTTCAACACTCCTCAATAAGCCATATAATAGTAGACAAAAAATAGGTAAAGGTAGCAAAAACAGGAACCATATTATCAACCAGCCTGACCTGATTGGTATTTATGGAATACTGTAGCCAATGACAGCAGAATACACGTACTTGTCAAGTATACCTACAACATTGACCAAAATAGACCATACTCTTTGTCATAAAAAAATTAAAGGAACTTATATAAAGTATGTTCTCTGGCCACAATGGAATAAAATTAGAAGCTAAAAATAGAAATATATCTTGAAAATCCCCATGTACTTGGGAACTAAGAAATATACTCCTAAATAAACCATGAATCAAAGAAGAACTCAAAATGTAAAACTTTTTTCAATTGAACAAAATAAAAAATATTATATAAAGCAGTGCTGAGAGGAAAACTTACAACACTAGATGGCTGTATCAGAAAATATTAACCTTAAATTAATGTTCTAAGCCTCCACTTAGGACATTAGGACACTCACTAGAAAAAAGAAGAGCTAACAAGAGAGATATAAGTAATAAATATAACAGCAAGAATCAATAGAGCAAAATCTCCAAGTCATGGCTCTGATTCTGAGGGTGAGAACAATGTCTCTGAGGGACAATTCTGCTTTAGTTACCAAGTGATAGATGAAGGGGTGTTGGTAGCAGCCCCAAGTTTTCTCAGCTTTCATTTTCCAGCATGGACCACTGACCCACAAACCAGATCAAGGGCACTTGAGACTACAGTACTCTAAGCAGTGCCTTGCCCAAATTACAGTCACTAGTAATGATGTACTCAAAGTGCTGAAAAAAAAAAAAAACCAAAACCAAGAATATTCTATCTGGCAAGGTTATTATTCAGATTTGAAGGAAACTTCATTTTCCAGACAAGCAAAAGTTAAAGGAGTTTGTCATCATGAAACCAGCCTTACTAGAAATATTAAAAGGGCTTCTTTAAGTGGAAAAGAAATAAGCTTAATTAAACATCAGAAAATTATAAATAAACACATGTAAAATATAACAGCATATGCATAAAACATGGAAGAGGATAGAAGGAGTAAAAAACGTAGTTTTTTTTTTAAAGAATGTGTTTGCACTTAAATGAGCATCAACTTAACATAGATTGTTATATACTTAAGATTTTATATATTGAAGCTCATGGTAACTGCAAACCAAAATCTCTAATAGATACACAGTAAGTAAAGAGAAAAAAAGCCAAACATAACACAATGGAAACTTACAATCACTGCAAAATAGAGCAAGAGAAAAAAGAAAGGAAAAGAGAAGAACTACAAAAACAACCAGAAAACAAGATTTCAATAAGTACATACCCATTAACGATTACTTTAAATGTAAATGACCTAAATGCTCCAATGAAAAGACATAGGGTGGTGGAATGGATTTAAAAAAGCAAGACTCACTTTTATGTTGCCTATAAGAGACTTGTCTCAAACCAAAAGACACATACACACTGAAAGTGAAGGGATGGAAAAAATATTTACCATGTAATTAGAAGTGAAAAAAAGAAGCATGGGCAGTAGTACTTTTATCAGAGAAAACAGACTTTATTTTTAAAAAATTTTTTTATCTTTTTGATTTTATTTTATATTTTATAGGGGGAGAGAATAAGAGAAGGAGAGGAAGGGCAGAGAGAGAATCTTAAGCAGGCTCCACCACACCCAGTATGGAGCTTGATGTGGGGCTATTTTTTAAATTGTTTTATCTTTTTGATTTTATTTTATATTTTATAGGGGGAGAGAATAAGAGAAGGAGAGGAAGGGCAGAGAGAGAATCTTAAGCAGGCTTCACCACACCCAGTATGGAGCTTGATGTGGGGCTGGATCTCACAACGCTGAGATCATGACCTGAACCAAAATCAAGTATCAGATGCTCAACAACTGAGCCACCCAGGCACCTCCAGACAAAACAGACTTGAAAAGAAAGGCTGTAACAAGAGACAAAGACAGGCATTACATAATGATAAAACAGTCAATCCAGCAGAAGGTATAAAAACTGTAGATATCTATGCACCCAAAAATGGAGTACCTGAATACATAAAGCAAATATTAATGGACATGAAAAAATGGTAATACAATGATAGTAGGGGATGTCAACATCCCATTTACATCAGTGGATAGGCCATCTATGCAGAAAATCAATAAGGAAGCAGTGTGTTTGAATGACACATTAGATGGATGGACATAATAGATAAATATAAAACATAAATCTTAAAACAACAGAATACACATTCTTTTCAAGGGTACATGAAATGTGCATCAGGATAGATCACATGTTAGGTCACAAACAAGTCTCCATAAATTTAAGAATATTAAAATCGTACCATGCATCTTTTTCAACTACAATGATATGAAACTAGAATCAATCACAAGAAAAATAAAAAGGAAAAAAACACAAATATGTGAAGGCTAAACAACTTGATACTAAATAACCAATGAGTTGATGAAGTAATCAAATTAAAAATTTAAAAGATACATGGAGACAAATGAAAATGAAAACTGCGTTCCAAAATCCTTGGAGCACTGTGAAAGCAGTTCTAAGAAGGAAATGTATAGAAATATAGGACTACCTTAAGAAACAAGAGAAGGGCAGCCCAGGTGGCTCAGTGGTTTAGTGCCGCCTTTGGCCTAGGGCCTGATCCTGGAGACCTGGGATCGAGTTCCACGTCGGGCTCCCTGCATGGGGTCTGCTTCTCCCTCTGCCTGTGTCTCTGCCTCTCTCTGTCTCTCATAAATAAATAAAAATCTTTTAAAAAAGAGAAAGAAACAAGAGAAAACTCAACTTCTATCTAAAGGAACTAGAAAAAGAAGAACAAAGCCCAAGGTGATTAGAAGAAAAGAAATAATAAAGATCAGAGCAGAACTAAATGAAATCAAGACAAAATCAATAGAAAAAACAATAAAACAAGGAGCTGGTTCTTTGAAAAGATAAGCAAAATTGATAAACCCTGAGCCAGACTCATCAAGAAAAAAAGAGAAAGTACTTAAATAAAATAAGAAAGAAAGAAGAAGTAGCAACTGACCCCACAGAAATATAAAGGATTATAAAATAACACTCTTGAAAATTATATACCAATGAATTGGACAACTTAGAAGAAATGGATAAACTCCTAGAAGCATATAATCTTCCAATACTGAATCAGGAGGAAATAGAAAATCTGATCAGACCAATTATTAGTAATAAAATTTAATTGGTAAGTAAAAACTACCAAAAATAAAATTCCAGGGCCAGAAGGATTTACAGGTGAATTCTATCAGACATTTAAGGAAGCATTAATACTTATTCTCTTTAATCAAACAAATAGAAGAAGAAGGAAAAATTTCAAATTTGTTTTATGAGGCCAACCTTATCCTGATACCAAAAATAAAGACAAAGGCACCACAAAAAATAAAAACTACAGGTCAATATTTCTGATGAACAAAGATGAAAAAATTCTCAACAAAATATTAGCAAACAACATTCAACTATATGTTAAAAGGATCATTTACCACAAACAATTGGGATTTATTCTGGGGATGCAGCTGTGGTTCAATATTCACAAATTAGTCAACATGATATGCCACATCAGCAATGAAGAATAAAAATTATATGATCATTTCAACAGATGCAGAAAAAGTATTTGACAAAATTCAACATCTGTCCATGATAAAAACTCTTACCAAAGTAGGTTTAGAGGAAACATGCCTAAACATAATAAAGGACAAATATTATATGAGCTCATTCATTTGGGGAATATAAAAAATAATGAAAGAGAATAAAGGGGAAAGGAGAAAAAATGAGTGGAAATATCAGAAAGGGAGACAGAACATGAAAGACTCCTAACTCTGGGAAATGAACTAAGGGTGGTGGAAGGGGAGGTGGGCAAGGGGTGGGGGTGACTGGGTGGACGGGCACTGAGGTGGGCACTTGACGGGATGGATGAGCACTGAGTGTTATTCTATATGTTGGCAAATTGAACACCAGTAAAAAAATAAATTTATTAAAAAAGCATAATAAAGGCCACTTATTAAAGGCCAGCTAATATCATACTCAGTACTCATCATACTTAGAGAAAAAGAGTTGCTCACAGAATTAAATAACACTAAAATTTGCATGAAACCACACACACATACACACACACACACACACACACACTCATTTAAAAGAAGAACCCCAAATAGCCAAAGCCATCTTGAGAGGACAAAGCTGGAAATATCACAGTTCTGGATTTCAAGCTGTAGTAATCAAAACAGTATGGTGCTGGCACAAAAATAGATGCATTTATGAATGAAACACAATATGGAGCCCAGAAATAAACCCGTGTTTATTTGGTCACTTAATCTATTATAAAGCTAACAAGAATATACAATGGGGAAAAGACAGTCTCTTCAACATGTAGTATTGGAAAAACTGGAGAGCTATATGCAAAAGAATGAAACTGGATTTGCACAAAAACAAATCGGATTAACAACCTAAATGTGAGACTTGAAAGCATAAAAATGGTAGAAGAGACATAGGCAGCAATTTCAGTGACATCAGCCCTAGTAACATTTTTTCTGGTTATGTCTCCTAAGGCAAGAGAGATATAAGCAAAAATGAACTATTGGGACTACATCAAACAAAAAGCTTTTGCACAATGAAGTTAACCGACAAAATTGAAAAGGCAACCCACTGATTGGGGGGAAAATAATTGTGAATGATATATCCAATAAGGGGTTAACACCTAAATACATAAAGAACATGCACAACTCAAAACCAAAAAGCCAAATAATCTGATTATAAAATGGGCAAAGGACTTGAATAAACATGTTTCCAAAGAAGGCATTTGGATGACCAACAAACACATGAAAATATGCTGAACATCACTCATCATCAGAGAAATGCAAATCAAAACTACAATGAGGTCATCTTATGCCTATGAGAATGGCTAAAATGAAAATACAGGGAGAGTCATGCAGTCCAAGCGCGAGTGTGAGCTATGGTGTGAGAGGGTGAATCCTGAGAACAAGGCGGCGTTGGAGGCGTGGGTCAGGGAGACGGGCATCCGCCTGGTGCAGGTGAACGGGCAGAGGAAGTATGGCGGGCCACCCCCAGGCTGGGTGGGCAGCCCGCCGCCGGCCGGGTCGGAGGTGTTTATCGGGCGGCTGCCGCAGGACGTGTACGAGCACCAGCTGATCCCACTGTTCCAGCGCGTGGGCCGCCTCTACGAGTTCCGCCTGATGATGACCTTCAGCGGCCTGAACCGCGGCTTCGCCTACGCCCGCTACAGTTCGCGGCGCGGCGCCCAGGCGGCCATCGCTACGCTGCACAACCACCCGCTGCGGCCGTCCTGCCCGCTGCTCGTGTGCCGCAGCACGGAGAAGTGCGAGCTGAGCGTGGACGGGCTGCCTCCGGGCCTGAGCCGCCGCGCGCTGCTGCTCGCGCTGCAGCCCCTGGGCCCCGGCCTGCAGGAGGCGCTGCTGATGCCCAGCCCTGGGCCGGCGCCCGCGCAAATTGCGCTGCTCAAGTTCAGCTCGCACCGCGCCGCCGCCATGGCCAAAAAAGCCCTGGTGGAAGGGCAGTCACGCCTCTGTGGAGAGCAGGTGTCGGTCGAATGGCTCAAGCCAGACCTGAAGCAGCGACTCCGCCAGCAGTTCATGGGCCCCCCCCTGCAGGGCCTACAGCCAGAGGGCAGTCGACTGGCCCCCTCCAGGGACAAGCTGGAGTCCCAAGGGGCCCGGGCTACCCTGCAGCTGTTGTGCCAACAAATGAAGCTGGGTAGCCCAGTGTTCCTAACCAAGTGTTTGGGCACAGGCCCTGCAGGCTGGCACCGCTTCTGGTACCAGGTGGTGATCCCGGGACACCCGGTGCCCTTCAGCGACCTCATCTGGGTTGTGCTGGCTCCAGAAGGGCAGGAAGGGCATGAAGTGGCTAAGGATGCTGTGTCTGCAAGGCTGCTAGAGGCACTGAGGGAGTCTGGAGCCGGCCTCTTCCGGTCTGCTGGGGCTGAGGCAGGTATGGTGGTTAAGCAGTGACCCTGTCTTCTTCACAGGCAGCCTGAACACATGGGCAGAGCCTGTGTCAGTCCCCAGCCCAGCAGGCCTGGGCAGCCACCATCTGATCTCAAGGAGGGAGACCACAGGTCCTGCCCTACCTCTGACACAGCCTCCCAGCTGGGGCAAGGCCCCAGGGCACCTGGGAAAGCTCAGGTTTGGCTAAGTGTGGGGAGGGACTTTGCTCTCCCCCTCCCAGCCCAGGGTCTGACTTGACCCTGTGGTATTCTGTAGCCATTCTCTGTGTGATACACATGCAAACACCCCTTCCTCTCCTCCCGTAGCTTAACATCAATCTCGTTTTCCTGATTTGTCAATCTTTAGTTTTATTTGGAGGCTGGCTGAGCCAGAGGGTCAGAATTCTGCCTTTTGTCCTCACTACTTAAGAGTCTGGTTACAGTGTATGTGTGATTTTGGGGTTTTTCTCTGCCGTTTGTATTTATATTAAACCCCTGGTTGGTGTAAAAAAAAAAAAAAGAAAAGAAAATACAGGATATAATAAATTTTGATGAGGATGTGGAGAAAATGGAACACTTGTGCACTGTTGGTGGGAATGTAAATTGATATAGCCACTGTGGAAAATAGTATGGAGGCTCCTCAAAAAATTAAAATAGAAATACCATATGTTTCAATAATTTTGCTAGTAGGTATTTACCCAAAGAAAATTAAAACACTAATTTGAAAAGATATTTGCAGCCTTATGTTTATTGTAACATTATTTACAATAGCTAAGATATGGAAGCAACCTAAGTGATCATTAATAGATAGATGGCTAAGGAAGATATGGTTTATGTACACACACACACACACACACACACACACACACACTGGGATATTACTCAACCATAAAAAGATAAAGTTATATCATTTGCAACAACATGGATGGACCTACAGGGTATTATGCTAATAGAAATAAGTCACATAGAGTAATACAAATGTCATATGATTTAGCTCCAATGTGGAAACTAAAAAAAAAAAAGAGTAAACCAGCAAAAAAGCAGAAACAGATCCATAAATACAGAGCAAAAACTGATAGTTGCGAGAAGGGAGAGGTAAGGAGGATGAGCTAAATGGGTGAAGGGGAGTGGAAGATATATGTTTTCGTGTATGGAATGAATGATTCATGGGAACAAAAGATACAGCATAGGGAAGATAGTAATACCACAATACTGTTGTATGGTGACAGATGGTAGCTACACTTGTAGTGAGCAAAGTATAACATATAGAGAAGTTGCTTTATTATGTTGTACTCCTGATACTAATGTAACGCTGTGTGTCAACTATACTCAAATACAATTTTAAAAACAAACTATGAATGATAAATCACCTTTGCATTCCTAGAACTGATCACAGTACATTATTATTTTATATATCATTGTATTTAATTTGCTAATACTTTGTTTTGGAGTTTTGCAATTTTTAAGTAGGCATTGGTCTATTACTTTCCTTTGTAATATACTCATTCAATTTTGGTAATAATTTTATGCTGATCTCATTAAAAGAGCTGGAAAAAAGTTGTCCCTCCATACCTATTCTCTGAAAAAGTCCATCTATTTTCTGAAAAATTCCAAGTGATATTAGTGTTATATTTTCCATAAAAATTTAGAAGAATTCACGGGTGAAACTATTTGAGCCAGTTGTTTTTATTTGTGAAACATTTCTTTAAAGCTCTTTGAAGTAGTTAACATTTTCAAAGGCTTTTCTTTTTTTTAAGATTTATTTATTTATTCAGAGAGAGAGAGAGAGAGAGAGAGGCAGAGGCAGAGACCCAGGCAGAGGGAGAAGCAGGCTCCATGCAGGGAGCCCGACGTGGGACTCGATCTCCAGTCTCCAGGATCACACCCCGGGCTGCAGGTGGCACTAAACTGCTGCGCCACCGGGGCTGCCCGTGAAACATTTTTAAATCAAGTATTAAACATCATTACTAGACATTAGACTATTCACATTTTCTATACCTTCTCTCATTTCTGTAGAAAGTATTTTTCAAGGATTTTGTCCATTTTATACAAGTTGTGAAATTTATTGCCAAGAAACTCAATATCCTCGCGCTCTCTCTTTTTTTTTTTCTTACATTCTGTAGCACCTGTCATGATAATCAACTTTCCATTCTTAATATTGGTCATTTTTGTTTTCCATCTTTTTTTTTTAATCTCCCTTACAAGGGAATCATCAATTTTATTTTTTTCAAAGAACTACCTTCAGCTTTATTGTTTTTTTTTAAATTTTTAAATTTTATTTTTTATTGGAGTTCGATTTGCCAACATATAGCATAACACCCAGTGCTCATCTCAATCAAATGCCCCCCTCAGTGCCTGTCACCCAGTCACACACACCCCCTTTCCACCACCACTTGTTCGTTTTCCAGAGTTAGGAGTCTCTCATGTTCTGTCACCCTCACTGATATTTCCCACTCATTTTTTCTCCTTTCCCCTTTATTCCCTTTCACTATTTTTTATATTCCCCAAATGAATGAGACCATATAATGTTTGTCCTTCTCCGACTGACTTACTTCACTCAGCATAATACCCTCCAGTTCCATCCACGTCGAAGCAAATGGTGGGTGTCTGTCGTTTCTAATGGCTGAGGAATATTCCATTGTATTCATAAACCACATCTTCTTTATCCATTCATCTTTCGATGGACACCGAGGCTCCTTCCACAGTTTGGCTATTGTGGACATTGCGGCTAGAAACATCGGGGTGCAGGTGTCCTGCCGTTTCACTGCATCGTATCTTTGGGGTAAATCCCCAGCAATGCAATTACTGGGTTCTAGGGCAGCTTTCTCTTCAATTCTGCTGCTTTTGTATTTTGTTGATTTCCTCCTATTTATTTTCATTTTTAAAATTCTCTAATATAAAATATCAAGGCTATACATTTCATCTAAGCACTGACTTAACTGCACCCTATGAATTATAAAATGTATCTTCATTATTATACATATTCAATGTAAAATATTTTCCAATGTCTGTTTTTAATTTCTTTTTAATCCATGAATTATTCAGAAGTTTATTGTTTGATTTATATAAAGTTTGTGATTTTCTTATTATTTTGAAACAGCTTAATTTCACTATGGTTAGAAAATAGTCTAAATGATTTTAATGTTGTGAAACATAAGGTAAATACACAGACAAATCTCTCTTAAAGACATTATATTAAGTAAAATATTTTTTTTAGTTTTATATCAAATCACTTTATTACCACCTTATTTTCATATTTTTCTCTATTTTCTTCAGTAGTTTTCTATATAAATATTTTTATCAGCAAGTAGTGACAATTTATTTTCTTTTATCCCTATTTCTATTCCATTACTTTGTGTTTTTTTTAAATTTTTATTGGTGTTCAATTTACTAACATACAGAATAACCCCCAGTGCCCGTCACCCATTCGCTCTCACCCCCCGCCCTTCTCCCCTTCTACCACCCCTAGTTCGTTTCCCAGAGTTAGCAGTCTTTACGTTCTGTCTCCCTTTCTGATATTTCCCACACATTTCTTCTCCCTTCCCTTATATTCCCTTTCACTATAAGTCAGAGAAAGACAAACACTGTATGTTCTCACTTATAAGTGAAAACTAAAAAATCCAAACTCATAGAAATAAAGAGTAGTATGGTGATTTCCAGGGGCTGAGTTAGGGAGTGGAAAAATGGAGAAATAACTTCCAGTTATTAAGATGAATAAGTTCTGGAAATCCAACTATGGCATAGTAGACTGTAATTAATTAACAGTGTACTGTTGAAAGTTGGTTGGAGAGTAGAACTTAGATATAATCACCCCCCCTACACAAAAAAGGTAATTATGTGAGAGGATGGAGGTGTTAACTAACCTTTTAGTGGTAATCATTTTACAATATATGCATGTATCAGATCATCACATTTCACAGCTTAAACTTATATATGTTATAGGCCAATAATATCTTAAGCTGGAAAAAACTATCCAATGTGTATATTTCTCCTTTTACTCATTTCAGTTTTTATTTTACAGATATAAATGTAAGATATTGACTACATACAGGTTATAATTGTGATATCTTCACGTCTGATTAACTCCTTTATCATTATAAAGACTCCCTCATATTTTTTTCCAGTAATGCTTCTTGCTCTAAAGTCTATGCACCTTGACTACAATCTGTATAGCTACACACTGCTTTTTTGGAGAAGAGGGGGAATTAGTATTTGCATTGTACATCCTTATCCATTCTTTGTTTTCAAAGTTTATACTACTTAAATATTTTTTCTACTTGGTCACCTTCTTTTCTATTTAATTGAGTATAGTTGATACACAATGTTACATTAGTTTCAGGTGTATAACATAGTGATTAAACTTCTGTATATGTTATACTATGCTCACTACAAGTGTAGCTACCACCTGTCACCATAAAACCCTATTACAATACCACTGACTATATATTCTCTATGCTGTACCTTTCATCCCTATGACTTATTCATTCCATAACTGGAAGCCTGTTTCTCCCACTGTCCCTCACCCATTTTGCCCACCCCTCTCCACCCCTCTGGAAACTATCAATTCATTTTCTGTATTTAAGGATCTATTTCTTTGTTTATTCATTTGTTTTATTTTTTTGGATTTCACATAGGGGTTAAATCATATGGTATTTGTCTCTCTCTGACTTATTTAACTTAGCATAATACCCTCTAGCTCCATCCATGTTGTTACAGATTCTAGTTGCCCACCTTCTTGTGTTTATTTTTGCCTTATTTCTTGCCTTTTATTGGATTGATTTATTTATATCAATTTACATATGTATATATACATACATATATATACAAACATCTAATAAATTTTGTTTATATGTTTTATGTTATAAAGGAGCCAAAGAACATTCAAATAATTATCTTCCACAAGAGACTTTTACCCTATCCTCTTATAGGCAAGAGACTGATGAACTTAATGATCTGATGTGAGGCTTGATAGAAGTTTTAGTGAGACTCAATCTATTTCCCATTCTGCTCTGTTCCTAAGTTGTGGCCCTCAAAGGTTTTTAATTAAGACCCCTGTATTGGCCTTTGTCTTCTCAGTGCTGAAATAGAGCTAGATATTTGGTTCTACTATTCAGATATGTTTAGCTTATTGCTTTAGCCTTCCACTTGTGAACATCTTCAAAATTTTGCAAGTGCTTGAGAGAGAAACTATTTGAAGCCCCTCTAATTTTCAATATTGTTACTCCAACCTCATTTGAACTCCAAATTCTCGTCTGGCTATTCTCTTTCCCTATAATGGCCTTCTTCCATGGGTCAGATGTGGATTCTCAACCACTCTCCATACCTAGGATCCTCAGATGAAAAGTGGCTGTAGGTCTTTTATAAGTCTTTTAAACTCTTGACTTTTTTGCTTTTGGTCCTCTGCTCCCTGGTGAGTCCTTGTTTCCTAAGCACTGTGAGACTACAGGTTATTTTACTATCCTTTTCAGATGTTTTTTGACTACCCTTTCAGCCTTTTGTGCAGCTTCACAATTCAACAAATGTTCTGTGGGAGGAATCTTGGAAAATTTCAAGTTCTATTATACCAGTCTCATGTAATCCCTAAGAGCTTTGGTGGTTTCTAAACAGTGAACCTTTCCCAGAACTATACCCAGATTATTGGCCTCTAGGAATTGCCTAGGATTAGAAAATGCCCTAGGAAGAAAAACAATTGCACATTCTCCTCTCACAGTTTGCATCTCAATGATTTTCCTCTCTTTGAATTGGTACATCTAAGCAAAGTTGACTTATACAAATGAAGAGGACCCATGCCTGTAGGAAGAAATTTTCAATAATTATCTGGGTTTAATTTGGTGAATTTAGTTCCAAAGCTTCCAAAGAGAATATCTGACTATAAAATTCTAAAATGAGAAGCAAGATAATGTTTGTGGGTAAAAGCAAAAGCATTCTAGGGCTATGTCATGCTTATAGTAGGACAGCTTCTGTGTACTCTACCTTGACCTGTATCTCTTCCCCTTCCAACAGGGATGGCAGCAGAGAACATTGGCTTTTTAGTCAGATAGAATAAGAGGTCTGTCCTATCTCTGCCAATTGTTCTAGCTATGTGAGCATGGAGCAGTTTCTTATCTTAGATCCCAAGTCTTTTTCTCATCTGTAAATATAGGGTTGAGATACATACTCTGTCAGGTTGTTCTGGAGATTAAGAAAATAAATTACATAAATCACTAGACAAACTCAATGAGTGTGAGTTAGTTTTGTTCCTCTTCTTCCACCTAAGTACTGAGAAGGAAGGTACTTGGAAGGTGCTTGCTGGGAGTGAAATAATAAACACAAGGTGGACAGAAAGGGTAAAACCTTTCCCAATTGGCAATTTTAATATAACATTCTTTTAGGGAAATGGTTTTCATTCTCCACAGGAAAAGAGACAAGAGGAATCAATGAATGGCTGTAAGCATTCTCTCCTCCATGAATTATGAAGAGAGAAGCCATATAAATAACGTATCTGACAGGGTAATGTTCATAGTATTAGATGGCAAGGAATAACACATAAATTATTTTCAAGTTGAAAGAGATATAATCTTATATATAACCAAAATAGCTTTTCAATTCAAGAGATAACTACAGCATTTTGGTTTTTAGCAAAAGCGAGTTAAATAGAAAATGTGGCAGTGTAACACACCAAGTCTAAACTTGGTTCATGGGGCACTTAACTCCTCAGGGAAAATTTTAATAACTAAACATAGATTTTTTTTTAATATTTTATTTATTTATGACAGATACAGAGAGAGAGAGGCAGAGACACAGGCAGAGGGAGAAGCAGGCTCCATGCACCGGGAGCCCGATGTGGGATTCGATCCCGGGTCTCCAGGATCACACCCTGGGCCAAAGGCAGGCGCCAAACCGCTGCGCCACCCAGGGATCCCCTAAACATAGATTTTTTTGAACATTAATTAGTTTTATATTAGAACCAAAGGGTAAGTTCCTTCTTAAGAGGACTCCACATAGACCCCTGTCATAGGATCTGAGGGGTTTGACATTGTGGGGATTGGGGATAGCTTAGACTGAGAGAAGACTTCAGTTATAGCCATAATTCTTCTACCAATGGCTTATTAACTTTGAGCAAACCCATTCCTGTCATTTACTTGATGAACTGTAAATGAGTTTAGATCCCCCCTCTTTTTTTCTTCTGTTTGAAAATTCTGGGTGTTACACTATATGTTGGCAAATTGAATTTAAATAAAAATGTAAAAAAAAAAGAAAATTCTAAAGCGCTGCATCTATTGTCTTACTGCCATGTAAGTTCTCACCCACTGTGTATCCTTTTCTGACCCCCTAGTATGCAATGACTTGCATAGTATGAAATTAAGTGTGGCACCTAATCTTTACTTTGCCAAGGAGCACACCCTGTGTATCCTTGCGTAAACACAGTCACCTAGTTGCAGTTCATTACTGAATCACTCTGTATATCAGAAACATAGTTGGAATGTCTGTTAAATCATGAAATGCCTATAAGCTGGTTAGTGAAGCACGGAATATTATCTCTTGAAGGAACTTCCAACTTTTTCTGGACCAGTCTCTCTTCCAGGATAGTAATTCCTTTTGTAGTGACTCTAATGGTTAGCTTTCTAGATTCTACTTGAAGATTTCTAGTAAATGGGGTAGTATTTCCACTTTAAAACTCTGTAGGGAATTCTTTCCATTGTTGAGCAGTTTTGTTTTTATTTTTTAAAAGATTTTATTTACTTATTCATGAGACACACAGGGAAGGCAGAGACATAGGCAGAGGGAGAAGCAGGCTCCCTTTAGGGAGCTTGATGTGTGACTCAATTCCAGGACACCAGGATCACGCCCTCAGCTGAGGGCAGATGCTCAACCCCTGAGCCACCCAGGCGTTCCTATGTTGAGATTTAATCAGAGAATTACTCCTATTTTGAAGAAGTTGACTATTTTTACCCTCTAAAATCTATTCCCCTTTACACATGACGAGCCTCTGGACATTTGAGGGGAATTCTATCTCCAGTGTCTTCAAGTATCTGTTATATTATCTAGTTTCAAGGCCTTCCACAAACCTGATCCAGTCAGCATTCTTCAAAATCTGTTTCACTAAATATTAATATCCTATGAGAAATCAATAAGTGACCCAGTCTTTTTAAAAATTATTTTATTTTTATCAAATGTTTGGGTAACTTAACAAAGTCAAATAGATTTTTATTTATTTTTTATTTTTTCTGTGTTCAAAGCATTTTCTTTTTTTAAAATCTAAATTCAGTTAGCCAACACATAGTATATACTTAGTTCAATAATTCATCAGTTGTGTAAAACACCCAGTGCTCATCACATCATGTGCCCTCCCATTACCCAATTACCCCATCTACCCACCCACTTCCCCCTCCAGCAACCCTCAGTATGTTTCCTATAGTTAAGAGTCTCTCATGGTTTTTCTCCCTGATGACTTCCCATTAATTCCTCCCTTCCCCTATGATCCTCTGTGTTGCTTCTTATATTCCACATATGAGTGAAATCATATGATAATTGCCTTTCTCTGATTGGCCTATTTCACTCAGCATAATACCCTCCAGTTCTATCCACATTGATGTAAATGGTAAGCATCCATCCTTTTTAATGGCTAATAGTCCATTGTGTGTGTGTGTGTGTGTGTGTGTGTGTGTGTGTGTGTGTGTGTATGCCACATCTTCTTTATCCATTCATCTGTTGATGGACATCTCAGCTTTTCCCACACTTTGGCTGTTGTGGACATTGCTGCTATGAACATTGGGGTGCAGGTGTCCCTTGAGATCACTACATTTGTATCCTTGGAGTAAATACCTAGTAGTGCAATTGCTGGGTTATAGGGTAGCTCTATTTTTAACTTCTTAAGGAACCTCCATGCTGTTTTCCAGAGTGGCTGCACCAGCTTGCATTCCCACCAACAATGTAAGAGGGTCCCCCTTTCTCCTCATCCTTGCAAACATTTGTTGTTTCCTGTCTTATTAATATTAGCCATTCTGACTGGTTGATGTGGTATCTAATTAAAGTTTTGATTTGTAATTTCCTGATGCCAGTGATGTTGAGCATTTTTTCATGTGTCTGTTGGCCATCTGTATGTCTTCTTTGGAGAAATGTCTATTCATGTCTTCTGCCCATTTTTTGACTGTATTATTTGTTTTTTGGGTGTGGAGTTTAATAAGTTCTTTATATATTTTGGATACTAGTCCTTTATCTGATATGTCATTTGCAAATGTCTTCTCCCATTCTATAGATTGCCTTTTGGTTTTATTGACTGATTCCTTTGCTGTGAAGAAGCTTTTTAAGTTGATGAAGTCCAATAGTTCATTTCTGCTTTTGTTTCCCTTGTCTTTGGGGACATGTCTAGCAAGAAGTTGCTGTGGCCAAGGTCAGAGATATTGCTGCATGTGTTATCCTCTAGGATTTTGATGGATTCCTGTCTCACATTTAGGTCTTTCATCCATTTTGAGTTTATCTTTGTGTATGGTATAAGGAAGTGGTCCAGTTTCATTCTTCTGCATGTGGCTGTCCAGTTTTCTCACCACCACTTATTGAAGACACTATCTTTTTTCCATTGGATGGTCTTTCCTGCTTTGTCAAAGATGAGTTGACCATAGAGTTGATGGTCCACTTCTGGGTCCTCTATTCTGTTCCATTGATCTGTCTGTTTTTGTACCAGTACTATACTGTCTTGGTAATCATGGCTTTGTAATATAGCTTGAAGTCATGTATTGTGATGCCCCTAGCTTTGGTTTTCTTTTTCAATATTCCTTTGGCTATTCAAGGTCTTTTCTTGTTCCATGTAAATTTTAGGATTGTTTGTTCCAGCTCTGTGAAAAATGCTGATGGTATTTTGATAGGGATGGCATTGAATATGTAGATTGCTTTGGGTAGCATAGACATTTTCACAATGTTTATTCTTCCAATCCATGGGCATGGAGTATTTTACCATTTCTTTGTGTCTTCCTCATTTTCTTTCATAAGATTTCTGTAGTTTTTAGAGTACAGATCCTTTACTTCTTTGGCTAGGTTTATTCCTAGGTATCTTATGGGTTTTGGTGCAATTGTAAATGGGATTGGTTCCTTGATTTCTCTTTCTTTTGCCTCATTGTTAGAGTATAGAAATGCAACTGATTTCTGTGCATTGCTTTTATATCCTGCCACATTGCTGAAATGCTGTATGAGTTCTAAAAATTTGGGGGTGGAGTCTTTTGGGTTTTCCATGTAAAGTATCATGTCATCTGTGAAGAGTGAGAGTTTGATGACTTCTTTGTCAATTTGAATACCTTTTATTTCTTTTTGTTGTCTTGATTGCTAAGGCTAGAACTTCTAGTACTATATTGAACAACAGTGGTAAGAGTGGGGTATTTCTGTTATATTTCTGAACTTAGGGTTAAAGCTCTCAGTTTTTCCCCATTTAGAATGGTATTTGCTGTGGGCTTTTCATAGATGGCTTTTATGATATTGAGATATGTTCCCTCTATCCCTACACTGTAGAGACTTTTAATCAAGAAGTGATGCTGTATTTTGTCAAATGCTTTTTCTACATCCGTGAGAGGATCATAGGGTTCTTGTTCTTTCTTTTATTAATGTGATGTATCACACTGATTGATCTGTGAATTTTGAACCACAACAGACCTATCCACAGAGACCTGGCAGGCCAGAAAGTGCTGGCATGATACATTCAGGTACTAAATGAGAAAAACATGCAGCCAAGAATACTTTATCCAGCAAAGCTGTCATTCAGAATGGAAGGAGAGATAAAGAGCTTTCAGGACAGACAGAACCTAAGAGACTATGTGACCACTAAGCCAGCACCACAGGAAATATAAAGAGAAATCACGTAAGCAAAGAGAGTGCCCCAAAGTAACATCGACCAGAGAGAAACAGGGACAATCTACAGAAACAGGGTCTTTACAGGTAATACAATGGCACTAAACTCATATTTTTCAATAGTTACTCTGAATGTAAATGGGGTATTCTTTGTTCCCATCAAAAGACATAGGTATCAGATGGGATAAAAAAGCAATAACTATCCATATGCTGTCTACTAGAGACTCATTTTAGACTCAGAGACACCTCCAGATTGAAAGTAAGGGTGTGGAGAACAATTTATCATGCTAATGGACTTCAAAAGAAAACTGAGGTAAGAATCTTCGTATCAGAAAAATTAGATTTTAACTCAAAGACTGTAGTGTGGGATGCAGAGGGACAGTATATCATACTTAAAGGGTCTTTACAACAAGAAGATCTAATAATTATAAATATTTATGCTCCTAACTTGGGAGCAGCCAATTATACAAACCAATTAATAACCTATTTAAAGAAACACGGTGATAATAATACAATAATAATAGGTAACTTTAACTCCCCACTCACTGCAATAGACCGATCACCTAAGCAGAAGATCAACAAGGAAAAGGGCTTTGAATGTCACACTGGATCAGATGGATTTCACAGATCTACACAGAACATTCACTGCGTCCTAATGCAACAGAATACACATTCTTATTGAGTGCACATGGAACATCCAGAATAAATCACATACTGGATCACAAATTGGGTCTTAACTATTGCCAAAAGATATTTTTAGATCACAGTACTTTGAAATTTTAAGTCAATCACAAGAGGAGATTTGGAAGGAACTCAAACACTTGAGGGTAAAGAGTATCCTGCTTAAGAATGAATAGGTCAACCAGGAAGTTAAAGAAGAATTTAAGAAGTTCATGGAAAGAAATGAAAATGAAAGCACAATGATTCAAAACCTTTGGGATGCAGCAAAGGCGGTCCTAAGAGGGAAGTACATTGCAATACAAGCCTTTTTCAAAAAATTAGAGAAATCTCAAATACACAAGCTAACCTTACACCTAAAGGAACTAGAAAAAGAGCAGTAAATAAAGCCTACACCGAGCACAAGAAAATAAACAATAAAGATTAGAGCAGAAAATCAATGAAATAGAAACCAGAAGAATAGTAGAACAGATCAAAGAAACCAGAAGCTGGTTCTTTGAAAGAATTAATAAGGTCAATAAACCCCTAGCCAGACTAATCAAAAAGAAAAGGATCCAAATTAGTAAAATCATGAATGAAAGAGGAGAGATCACAACTGATACCAAGTAAATACAAATGATTTTAAAAACGTATTATGAGCAACTATATGTCAACAAATTAGGCAGTCTGGAAGAAGTGGATGCATTCCTGGAAACTTACAAACTACCAAAAATGAAACAGGAAGATATAGAAATTCTGAACAGACCCATAACCAGGAAGGAATTTAAAACAGTAATAAAAAATCTCCAAAAAAGAAAAGTCCATTGCCAGTTGGCTTCTCAGGGGAATTCTACCAAACATTTAAAGTGGAAATAGTACCTATTATTTTGAAGCTGTTTCAAAAAATAGAAATGGAAGGAAAACTTCTAAATTATTTCTATGAGGGCAGCATTACCTTGATCCCAAAACCAGACAAAGACCCGATCAAAAAGGAGAATTGCAGACCGATATCCCTGATGAATGTGGATGCAAAAATACCAGGATACTAGGCAATAGGATCCAACAGTACGTTAAAAGGATTATTCACTATGACCAAGTGGGACTTAGTCCTAGGCTGCAAGAGTGATTCAACACTCAGGGGGGTTTTAATGTAGGACTACACAGATTCCTTAATATTTTAATAATAATTATGACTATATAGGAAGCAATTTCAGTATGTATTCTTATGACCATGGGACTTTTCCCCACCTCCAAGTACCTATTAACATTTCATTTAAATGTGAGTAATCCATAGATCAGTTTGGGATATACTGCTCTGGAAACTTTCCAGTTTATTAATATCCAATGTAAGCTGTACCTTGTGGAACTAAGCACAATACTCTAGATGTTTTCTAGCTATTTCACTGTACAATTAGGACTATTACATCTCACATTTTATGTATCATATTTTTATTAATGTAGCATAAATATAATTAGTCTATTTGTTGATAACATTACCCTCTTAGATTACTTTGAGCTTTTCAATCAAATAAAATCCACCAGATCTTATTGTCATGGCTGTTGGCTAGCCAATTGCTTCAATCTTATATATTACAATAATTATTTTTGAACATCGATGCAGGAATTTCAATTTATCCCTATTAAATTTCATCCTATACATTTCTCTCTAATCATTTCAACTCACATAAAACTTTGGAAATTTTCAATTTATTGACTATTCAATTATTGACTATTGGTTTTAGCTTAAAGCTATCTTTGTATTTGAATCAGCATGCCTTCTACATCTTTGAAGTTTTTAGCTAGCTTTACTGAGATATGAGTGACAAAGTTATAAAATATTTAAAGCATACATTGTGATGAATTGATATATGTATATATTGTGAAAGGATTTTTCCCATCTAGTTAATTAACACTTCCATTAGCTCACATATTTATCTTTTTCTGAGGGAGGCATGAGAATACTTAAATTCTACTCTCTGCAAATTTCAATTATACAATAAACTATTATCAACTTTAGTCACCATATTTTACATTAGAGCTTCTGAACTAATTTATCTAGTAGGTAAAGATTTGTACCCTTTTTCCAACTTCTATTTCCTCCACACTCAGCCCCCAGCAATTAGTTTGCTACTCTCTTTTTAAACGAGTTTGACTTTTTTTTTTTTAAGATTTCACATAAAAGTGATACCATGCAGTATTTGTCTTTCTCTGTCTGGCTTATTTCATTTAGCATAATGCCCTCATGATCCATCCATGTTATTGAAAGGGCAGAATTTCCTTTCTTTCAATGGCTGAATAGTATTCCTGTGTGAGTGTTTGTGTGTGTGTGTGTGTGTGTTACATCTTCTTTATCCATTCATTTCTTGATGGGCACAAGTTGTTTCAATATCTTGGCTATTGTGAATAATGCTACAATGAACACAGAGGTGCAGTTATCTTTTCTAGCACTCCAGCACTGTACTTCAGGGCCATTTTATTTTTTATTTTTTTTCCAGGGCCATTTTAAATGGTGAAGTCACCAACAAAAAAACAAATGCGAAAAATGTGGTAGTAAGTAAACCACGGAAAGGACATTTACTTATTTATAGTGAGAGAGCTGAAACAAGAAGGCAGGGGGTTGCCTTGCTAACCTTGGCTGGGAACATGCCTGGGTGACTCCAGTATTTCCCTGCTAAATGCACGCACATGTCCACAAATAACCACAAAAGTGCAGGGAGCACTGGTTTTGTGGTTGTGCATAAGAGGGTGGACTGTATTTCCTTCTGGAGGTTTGTGCACATGTCTAAGCACATATTAAGAGCTCAGAACACCACCTGGCACATTATTATATCACAGTAGATCTAAAACAAGGAAGCCCCTTTGGGGAGTAAAACAGACAGGAAATAAGTGGTCATCCTTTTAGACTTACAGATGGTACATTAGAGCCACTTACTGACAATATGGCCTATGGTCTCGGAGGCCAGCTCCACAGTGTTCCCTTTGTGATCTGAGGCTGCCTGGTGGAACACAGCAAAGATGTTTAAATTTTATATATATACACATACATACATATACATACATATATATGTGTATATGTGTATATATATATATATATATATATATATATATAAGATGTGAGATATATTGAGATATTTATCTATATATATTTATCTATTGATGGACACAAGCTGCTTCCACAATTTGGCTATTGTGAATGATGCTGCAATAAACAAAGGGGTTCATATATCCCTTTGAATTAGTGTTTGTGTATTTTGGGGCTAAGTACCAAGTAGTGCAATTACTAAATCCTTGCCAACACTTGTTTCTTGAGTTTTTGATTTTAGCCATTCTGACAGGTGTGAGGTGATATCTCACTGTGCTTTTGATTTGCATTTTCCTGATGATGAGGGATGTTGAGCACCTTTTCACATACCTGTTGGCTATTTGTATGTCTTCTGTAGAAAAATATATAATCAGGTCCTTTGTCCATTTTAAATGGATTATTTTCTCTTCTGTTATTGAGTTGTAGGGATTTGTTATGTATTTTGCATGTTAGTCCCTTATTCAATATATGATTTGTGAATATTTTCTCCCATTATGTGGGTTATATTTTCAATTTATTTATTATTTCCTTTGCTGTGCAGAAACCTTTTAGTTAAACACCGTCCCACTTATTTATTTTAGTTCTTGTTGCTTGTATTTTGGTGATCCAAGAGATCATTGCCTAGACCAATGTCAAGGATCTTTTCTCCTATGTTTTCTTCTATATAGTTTATGGTTTTTAGTTTTACATTTAAATCTTCAATTTCAATTTAAGTTTTGTGGTAAGTATAAGGTATGGGCCCATTTTCATACTTTTGCAAGTGGACATTCAATTTTCTCAGCACCAGTTATTAAAGAGACATTTTTCCCCCTATTGCATGTTCTTGGCAACATTATCAAAGATAAGTTGACCATAAATATGTAGATTTTTTCCTATGTCCTTTATTCTGCATTTTTCTATGCCAGTAGCATATTGTTTTTATTACTAAGGTTGTAATGTAACTTGAATTCAGGTATTGTGATGCCTCCAGCTTTGTTCTTTAATTCCACTATAGTTAACAGAGTGTTATATTAGTTTTGAATGTACAATATAGTGATACACAGTTTTATTCATTACTCAGTGCTCATCATGATGAGTGAACTCTTAATCCCCTTTACCTATCCCACCCATCCCCCTACCCACGTACCCTCCAGTAAACATTAGTTTGTTCTCTATAGTTAGGAGTCTGTTTCTTGGTGTCTCTCTCCCTCCCTCTCTCTCCCTCCTAATTTTGTTTCCTTAGTTCTACATATAAGTGAAATCATATGGTATTTGTCTTTCTCTGACTTGTTTTGCTTAGCATAATAGTCTAGATTTATCCATGTCATTGCAAATGGTAAAATATCAGTCTTTTTAATGGTTGGATAATATCCCATTGTGTATATATATTACAGCTTCTTTATCCATTCTTATTGGTGTTCAATTTACTAACATACAGAATAACACCCAGTGCCCGTCACCCATTCACTCCCACCCCCCGCCCTCCTCCCCTTCTACCACCCCTAGTTCGTTTCCCAGAGTTAGCAGTCTTTACGTTCTGTCTCCCTTTCTGATATTTCCCACACATTTCTTCTCCCTTCCCTTATATTCCCTTTCACAATTATTTATATTCCCCAAATGAATGGGAACATATAATGTTTGTCCTTCTCCGACTGACTTACTTCACTCAGCATAATACCCTCCAGTTCCATCCACGTTGAAGCAAATGGTGGGTATTTGTCATTTCTAATAGCTGAGTAATATTCCATTGTATACATAAACCACATGTTCTTTATCCATTCATCTTTCGTTGGACACCGAGGCTCCTTCCACAGTTTGGCTATCGTGGCCATTGCTGCTAGAAACATCGGGGTGCAGGTGTCCCGGCGTTTCATTGCATTTGTATCTTTGGGGTAAATCCCCAACAGTGCAATTGCTGGGTCGTAGGTCAGGTATATTTTTAACTGTTTGAGGAACCTCCACACAGTTTTCCAGAGTGGCTGCACCAGTTCACATTCCCACCAACAGTGTAAGAGGGTTCCCTTTTCTCCGCATCCTCTCCAACATTTGTTGTTTCCTGCCTTGTTAATTTTCCCCATTCTCACTGGTGTGAGGTGGTATCTCATTGTAGTTTTGATTTGTATTTCCCTGATGGCAAGTGATGCAGAACATTTTCTCATATGCATGTTGGCCATGTCTATGTCTTCCTCTGTGAGATTTCTGTTCATGTCTTTTGCCCATTTCATGATTGGATTGTTTGTTTCTTTGGTGTTGAGTTTAATAAGTTCTTTATAGATCTTGGAAACGAGCCCTTTATCTGATATGTCATTTGCAAATATCTTCTCCCATTCTGTAGGTTGTCTTTTAGTTTTGTTGACTGTATCCTTTGCTGTGCAAAAGCTTCTTATCTTGATGAAGTCCCAATAGTTCATTTTTGCTTTTGTTTCTTTTGCCTTCGTGGATGTATCTTGCAAGAAGTTACTATGGCCGAGTTCAAAAAGGGTGTTGCCTGTGTTCTTCTCTAGGATTTTGATGGAATCTTGTCTCACATTTAGATCTTTCATCCATTTTGAGTTTATCTTTGTGTATGGTATAAGAGAGTGGTCTAGTTTCATTCTTCTGCATGTGGATGTCCAATTTTCCCAGCACCATTTATTGAAGAGACTGTCTTTCTTCCAATGGATAGTCTTTCCTCCTTTATCGAATATTAGTTGCCCATAAAGTTCAGGGTCCACTTCTGGATTCTCTATTCTGTTCCACTGATCTATGTGTCTGTTTTTGTGCCAGTACCACACTGTCTTGATGACCACAGCTTTGTAGTACAACCTGAAATCTGGCATTGTGATGCCCCCAGATATGGTTTTCTTTTTTTAAATTCCCCTGGCTATTCGGGGTCTTTTCTGATTCCACACAAATCTTAAAATAATTTGTTCTAACTCTCTGAAGAAAGTCCATGGTATTTTGATAGGGATTGCATTAAACGTGTATATTGCCCTGGGTAACATTGACATTTTCACAATATTAATTCTGCCAATCCATGAGCATGGAATATTTTTCCATCTCTTTGTGTCCTCCTCAATTTCTTTCAGAAGTGTTCTATAGTTTTGAGGGTATAGATCCTTTACATCTTTGGTTAGGTTTATTCCTAGGTATCTTATGCTTTTGGGCGCAATTGTAAATGGGATTGACTCCTTAATTTCTCTTTCTTCAGTCTCATTGTTAGTGTCTAGAAATGCCACTGACTTCTGGGCATTGATTTTGTATCCTGCCACGCTACCGAATTGCTGTATGAGTTCTAGCAATCTTGGGGTGGAGACTTTTGGGTTTTCTATGTAGAGTATCATGTCATCGGCGAAGAGGGAGAGTTTGACTTCTTCTTTGCCAATTTGAATGCCTTTAATGTCTTTTTGTTGTCTGATTGCTGAGGCTAGGACTTCCAGTACTATGTTGAACAGCAGTGGTGAGAGTGGACATCCCTGTCTTGTTCCTGATCTTAGGGGAAAGGCTCCTAGTGCTTCCCCATTGAGAATGATATTTGCTGTGGGCTTTTCATAGATGGCTTTTAAGATGTCGAGGAATGTTCCCTCTATCCCTACACTCTGAAGAGTTTTGATCAGGAATGGATGCTGTATTTTGTCAAATGCTTTCTCTGCATCCAATGAGAGGATCATATGGTTCTTGGTTTTTCTCTTGCTGATATGATGAATCACATTGATTGTTTTACGGGTGTTGAACCAGCCTTGTGTCCCAGGGATAAATCCTACTTGGTCATGGTGAATAATTTTCTTAATGTACTGTTGGATCCTATTGGCCAGTATCTTGTTGAGAATTTTTGCATCCATGTTCATCAGGGATATTGGTCTGTAATTCTCCTTTTTGGTGGGGTCTTTGTCTGGCTTTGGAATTAAGGTGATGCTGGCTTCATAGAACGAATTTGGAAGTACTCCATCTCTTTCTATCTTTCCAAACAGCTTTAGGAGAATAGGTATGATTTCTTCTTTAAACGTTTGATAAAATTCCCCTGGGAAGCCATCTGGCCCTGGACTCTTGTGTCTTGGGAGGTTTTTGATGACTGCTTCAATTTCCTCCCTGGTTATTGGTCTGTTCAGGTTTTCTATTTCTTCCTGTTCCAGTTTTGGTAGTTTGTGGCTTTCCAGGAATGCGTCCATTTCTTCCCGATTGCCTAATTTATTGGCGTATAGCTGTTCATAATATGTTTTTAAAATCGTTTGTATTTCCTTGGTGTTGGTAGTGATCTCTCCTTTCTCATTCATGATTTTATTAATTTGAGTCTTCTCTCTCTTCTTTTTAATAAGGCTGGCTAATGGTTTATCTATCTTATTAATTCTTTCAAAGAACCAACTCCTGGTTCTGTTGATCTGTTCCACAGTTCTTCTGGTCTCGATTTCGTTGAGTTCTGCTCGAATCTTTATTAACTCCCTTCTTCTCTTGGGTGTAGGATCTATTTGCTGTTTTTTCTCTAGCTCCTTTATGTGTAAGGTTAGCTTTTGTATTTGAGTTCTTTCCAGTTTTTGAATGGATGCTTGTATTGCGATGTATTTCCCCCTTTGGACTGCTTTTGCTGCATCCCAAAGATTTTGAACGGTTGTATCTTCATTCTCATTAGTTTCCATGAATCTTTTTAATTCTTCCTTAATTTCCTGGTTGACCCTTTTATCTTTTAGCAGGATGGTCCTTAACCTCCACGTGTTTGAGGTCCTTCCAAACTTCTTGTTGTGATTTAGTTCTAATTTCAAGGCATTATGGTCCGAGAATATGCAGGGGACAATCCCAATCCTTTGGTATCGGTTCAGACCCGATTCGTGTCCCAATATGTGGTCTATTCTGGAGAAAGTTCCATGTGCGCTTGAGAAGAATGTGTATTCAGTTGAGTTTGGATGTAAAGTTCTGTAGATATCTGTGAAATCCATCTGTTCCAGTGTATCATTTAAAGCTCTCGTTTCTTTGGAGATGTTGTGCTTAGAAGACCTATCGAGTATAGAAAGAGCTAGATTGAAGTCACCAAGTATAAGTGTATTATTATCTAAGTATTTCTTCACTTTGGTTAATAATTGATTTATATATTTGGCAGCTCCCACATTCGGAGCATATATATTGAGGATTGTTAAGTCCTCTTGTTGAATAGATCCTTTAAGTATGATATAGTGTCCCTCTTCATCTCTCACTACAGTCTTTGGGGTAAATTTTAGTTTATCTGATATAAGGATGGCTACCCCTGCTTTCTTTTGAGGACCATTCGAATGGTAAATGGTTCTCCAACCTTTTATTTTCAGGCTGTAGGTGTCCTTCTGTCTAAAATGAGTCTCTTGTAGACAGCAAATAGATGGGTCCTGCTTTTTTATCCAGTCTGAAACCCTGCGCCTTTTGATGGGGTCATTAAGCCCATTCACATTCAGAGTTACTATTGAGAGATATGAGTTTAGTGTCATCATGATATCTATTCAGTCCTTGTTTTTGTGGACTGTTCCACTGGACTTCTTCTTAAAGGGGAATTTTAAGAGTCCCCCTTAAAATTTCTTGCAGAGCTGGTTTGGAGGTCACATATTCTTTTAGTTGCTGCCTGTCTTGGAAGCTCTTTATCTCTCCTTCCATTTTGAATGAGAGCCTTGCTGGATAAAGGATTCTTGGTTGCATGTTCTTCTCATTTAGGACCCTGAATATATCCTGCCAGCCCTTTCTGGCCTGCCAGGTCTCTGTGGAGAGGTCTGCTGTTACCCTAATACTCCTCCCCATAAAAGTCAGGGATTTCTTGTCTCTTGCTGCTTTAAGGATCTTCTCCTTATCTTTGGAATTTGCAAGCTTCACAATTAAATGTCGAGGTGTTGAACGGTTTTTATTGATTTTAGGGGGGGATCTCTCTATTTCCTGGATCTGAATGCCTGTTTCCCTTCCCAGATTAGGAAAGTTTTCAGCTAGAATTTGTTCAAATACATATTCTGGCCCTCTGTCCCTTTCGGCGCCCTCGGGAACCCCACTTAAACGTAGGTTTTTCTTCCTCAGGCTGTCGTTTATTTCCCTTAATCTATCCTCATGGTCTTTTAATTGTCTGTCTCTTTTTTCCTCAGTTTCCCTCTTTGCTATCAACTTGTCTTCTATGTCACTCACTCGTTCTTCCACCTCGTTAACCCTCGTCGTTAGTACTTCTAGTTTGGATTGCATCTCATTCAATTGATTTTTAATTTCTGCCTGATTAGCTCTAAATTCTGCAGTCATGAAGTCTCTTGAGTCCTTTATACTTTTTTCTAGAGCCACCAGTAGCTGTATAATAGTGCTTCTGAATTGGCTTTCTGACATTGAATTGTAATCCAGATTTTGTAACTCTGTGGGAGAGAGGACTGTTTCTGATTCTTTCTTTTGAGGTGAGGTTTTCCTTCTAGTCATTTTGCTCAGTGCAGAGTGGCCAAAAGCAAGTTGTATTCGGAAAAAGAGAAAAAGAGAGGAGAGAAAGAAGGAAAGAAAAGAGAAAGAGAAAAAAAAGGGAAGAGAAAAAAAAAACAAAAAAAAAGAAAAAAAAAGAAGAAAAAGAGAAAGAAAGAGAAAGGAGAAAAAAAAGGGGGGGGTGGGGAAGGAAACAAATCAAAAAGCAAAACAAAACAAAACAAAAAAACAAAAACAAAAACAAAAAAAAAAAACCAAAAACAAAAACAAAAAAAGAACCACTGGGGAGTATCTTCTGATTCTGTGTTCTTTAAGTCCCTTGGCTTCTCCTGGAAGTTGTCCGTCTAGCTGGTGTTCTGGGGGAGGGGCCTGTTGTGCTGATTTTCAGGTGTTAGCAGTTGGGGGAGCTGCTGTGCCCCTGCCTGGTGCAGGGCTCAGTGGGGGTTGTTTACCCCGTGAGGCCGCAGGAGGAACAGCCCCAGTGGCGGGGCAGCTCTGGAAACCTGGATTCAGCTCTGGCAGGAACTCCGTCTGCAGGGCCTGGAGGCTCCGGGGCGGGGCCGCTGATCGGCTCAGCTGGGGCAGGAGCGTCCTCGCTGTCCTGGGCCCTCCCGGTCTCTGCCTGTCCCGGGGGAGGCGGGATCCTGGGCTGTGTCCCGGCGCCCTGTGCTCCGGAGCCTGCGCTGGTGGATTCGCGCTCCCGGGCCGCGCAGCCCCCTCCGCGGAGCCGCCGCCGGAGCCCCTCCGAGCTGCTCCTGGAACCGCGCAGGCCCCTCTGCACGGAGCCTCTTCCTCTGCCCGAGCCCGGCCGAGCTGCTCCCGGGGCCGCGCAGCCCCCTCCGCGGAGCCCCCGCCCGAGTCCCCCCGAGCTGCTCCGGGTCCCGCCGTGCGCGCTGCAGCCCTTAGGGAGCTCGGCGCACTCCCCTGGGGCGCAGGTGTCTGTTAGTGTCCCCGGGATCCCGAGGGCATCCCCGCCCTCCTGGGTCCTGCTCCACCTCCCCGCGAGCCCCTTTCTGCCCCGGAAGGTCGGTGCAGCTCCTGCGTCTCCGGGACGGGGCTCTCCTGTCCTGGGGACACTCGCCCCGGCCTCAGCCCGGCTCCTCGCGGGGCCCCTCCCCCTCGGAGGCCTTTGTTCCTTTATTTCTTTTTCCCCGTCTTCCTACCTTGATAGAAGCGCGAACTCTTCTCACTGTAGCATTCCAGCTGGTCTCTCTTTAAATCTCAGGCCGAATTCATAGATTTTCAGGATAATTTGAAGGTTTTCTAGGTAGTTTGGTGGAGACAGGTGATTTGGGGACCCTACTCTTCCGCCATCTTGCTCCTCCCCCTTCTTTATCCATTCTTCTATTGATGGACACTTGGGCTGCTTCCTTATTTGGTCATTGTAAACAGTGATGCAATAAATAAGGAGTGAATATATCTTTTGAAATTGATGTTTTTGCATTCTTTGGATAAATACTCAGTAATGGAATTAATGGAAAGGGTAGTTCTAATTTTATTTATTTTTAAAAAATATTTTATTTATTCATGAGCGACAGAGAGAGAGAGAGGCAGAGACATAGGCAGAGGAGAAGCAGGCTTCCTGCAAGAAGCCCAATGCGGGACTCGATCCTGGACTGATCCATATTCAGATCCTGGGATTCAGATCCAGTCTGAGCTGAAGGCAGACTCTCAACCACTGAGCCATCCAGGGGTCCCAGGTATTTCTAATTTTAATTTTTGAGGAACCTCCATACTGTTTTCTGCCGTGGCTATTGCAGTTTGTATTCCCACCAACAAATGCATGGGGTTACTTTTTCTTCACATCCTTGCTGACCCTTGTGGTTTCTCGACATTTTGATTCTAATCATTTTGATAGGTGTGAGGTGATATATCACTGTTTTGATTTACATTTCCCTGATGATGAGTGATGTTGATCTTTTCATGTTTTTTGGCCATATGTATGTTTTTGGAAAAATATATATTCATGTCTTCTTCCCATTTTTTAATTGGATTATTTGGTGTTGAGTTGTATATTTATATATTTGAATACTAACCCTTTATCGGGTATGTCATTTGCGATTATCTTCTCACATTCAGTAGGTTGTCTTTTCATTTTATTGGTTGATTCCTTCACTATGCAGAAGCTTTTATTTCTTAAAAATTTTTAGATATTTTATTTATTTGAGAGAGAGAGAAAGAGAGTGAACACAAGAGCAAGAACAAGTGGCAGGGAGGGGTAGAGGAAGAGGGAGAAGCAGACATCCCACTGAGCAGAGAGCCCAATGTGGGCCTCAATCCCCAGGATCATGACCTGAGCTGAAGGCAGACACTTAACCAACTGAGTCACCTAGGCACCCCAAAATATTTGTTTTGATGTAGTTCCAATAGGTTATTTTTGCTTTTGTCTTCCTTGCCTCAGAAGACATGTTGAGAAAAATGCTTTTATGGCTAGTTTCAGAGAAATTACTGCCTGTCCTCTCTTTCAGGATTTTTATGATTTCAGGTCTTACATTTAGGTCCTTAATCCACTTCAAATTTATTTTTGTGGTAGCATAAGAAAGTGGTACAGTTTCATTCTTTCACATGTAGCTGTCCAGTTTTCCCAACACCATTTGTTAAAGGGACTTTTTCCCATTGGATATTCTTACCTGCTTTGTCGAAGATTAAGTGACCATACAATTGTGGGTTTATTTCTGAATATTCTGTTCTACTGATATATGTCTATTTTTGTGCCAGTACCATACTGTTTTGATTACTATAGGTTTGTAGTGTATCCTGGAATCTGGGATTTTGATGCCTCTGGTTCTGTTCTTTTCCAAGATTGCTTTGGCTATTCCGTGTCTTTTGTTGTTTCTTAATAATTTTAGGATTTTTCTTTAGGTCAATGAAAAATGCTTTTGGTACTTTGATAGAGATTGCATTCAATCTGTAGATTGATTTTAGTAGTATCAACATTTAACTATGTTCTTCCAATCTATGAGCATGGAATATCTTTCCATTTGTTTATGTTGTCTTCAATTTCTTTCAAAAATGTTTTATAGTTTTCAGAGTACAGGTATTTCATTTCTTTGGTTAAGTTGATTCATAGGTATTTTATTCTTTTTGGTGCAGTTGTAAATGGGGGTTGTTTTCATAATTTCTCTTTCTTCTACTTCATTATTACTGTATAAAAACCACAAAAGATTTCTATATATTGATTTTATATCCTTACTGAATTCATTTATTTCTTCTATTAATTTTTTGGTGGAGTCTTTAGGGTTTTCTATTATCTGCAAATAATGTGATATTATCTGCAAATAATGAAAGTGATACTTCTTCCTTACCAATTTAGATGCCTTTTATTCCTTTTTGTTGTCTGATTGCTGTGGCTAGGACTTCCAGTACTGTGTTGAATAAAAGTGGTGAGAGTGGACATCCTTGTCTTGTTCCTCACCTTAGGGGGAAAGCTCTCAGTTTTTGACCATTGAGTATGATGTTAACTATGGGTTTTTCATCTGTGGCCTTTATTATGTTGAGGCATGTTCCCTCTAAACTTACTTTGTGGAGGGTTTTAATCTTTTTTTTTTTTTTTTAAGATTTTATTTATTTGTGTGTGTGTGTGTGAGAGAGAGAGAGAGAGAGAGAGAGAGAGAGAGGCAGAGACACAGGAAGAGACACAGGCAGACATGGAGCCCAATGTGGGACTCGATATCCCCCCCCCCCCCCCCCCCCCCCCCCCCCGCCCAGGATTACACCCTGGGCTGAAGGCGGGTGCTAAACCGCTGAGCCACCCGGGCTGCCTGCAGGGTTTTAGTCTTGAATGGATATTGTACTTTGTCAAATGCTATTACCATCTATTGAAACAATTATATGGTTTGTATCCTTTCTCTTGTTGATGTGAACTGTTACGTTGATTAATTTGTAAACATTGAACCACCCTTGCATCCCAGGAGTAAATCCCACTTGATCATGGTAATGATTTTTTTAGTGTATTGTTGCATTTTGTTTGCTAATATTTTGTTGAGGAGTTTTGCATCTCTGGTCATGAAAGATATTGGCCTCTAGTTCTCTTTTTTGTGGTTTCTTATATGGCTTTGCTATGCTGGGTCACACTGGCCTTGTATAATGAATTTGGAATCTTTTTTCTTCTTTTTATAACTGTTTGAGAAAATAGGCATTAAATCCTCTTTAAATGTTTGATAGAATTGCTCTGTGAAGCCATCTGGTCCTGGTTTTTTGTTTGTTGAGAGTTTTTTTTTTTTTTTTTCTGTTTCAATTTCAATCTGTTTCAGTCTGGTACTCTGTTCAAATTTTCTATTTCTTTCTGAATCAGTTTTGGGAGGTTATATGTTTCTAGGAATGTTTCCATTTCTTCTATGTTTCTAGTTTGTTGGCATATAATTTTTCATCACATTCTCTAATAATCCCTAGTATCTCTCTGATGTTGGTTGTTATTTCTCCTGTTTCATTTCTGATATTGTTTATTTGAACCCTCAGTCTTTTTTTTTATGAATCTGGCTAAAAGTTTATCAGTTTTGTTGATCTTTTCAAAGGACCAGCTCCTGATTTCATTTATTTGTTCTATTGTTTTTTAGTCGCCATTTCATTTATTTTTGCTCTGATCTTTAGTTCCTTCCTTTGACTGGGCTTGGGGTTTGTATGTTTTTCTTTTTCTAGCTCCTTTAGATAGGTGTAAGGTTAGGTTGTTTATTTGAGATTTTTCTTGCTTCTTGAGGTGGGTCTGCATTACTATAAACTTCCCTTTTATAATTGCTTTTGCTGCATCCCAGAAGTTTTGGACCATTGTGTTTTCATTTTCATGTGTTTTTAGATTTTTTTTTGGTATCCTCTTTGATTACTTGGTTGATCCATTCATTGTTTAATACCATGCTCTTTTTTTTAAGGATTTTATTTTTATTTAATTATTCATGAGACACACACACACACACACACAGAGAGAGAGAGAGAGGCAGAGACACAGGCAGAGGGAGAAGCAGGCTCCATGCAGGGAGCCCGACGTGGGGCTCGATCCCAGGTCTCCAGGATCAAGCCCTGGGCTGAAGGTGGCGCTAAACTGCTGAGCCACCCGGGCTGCCCTAATACCATGCTCTTTAAGCTTCATGAATTTGTATTATTTCCAGATTTTTTCTTATGGTTGATATTTAGTTTCAAAGCATTGTAGTAAGAAAAAAATGCATAGTATGTGTTCCATGTTTTTAAATCTGGTGAGACTTGTTTTGTAATATATTCTGGAGAATGTTCTATGTACTTGAAAACATGTGTATTCTGATCTTTTAGGGTGCAATATTCTGAATATATCTGTTAGATCCATCTGGTCCAATGTGTCATTAAAACCCACAGTTTCCTTATTGGTTTTCTGTCTGGATGATCTATCTTTTGATGTAAGTGGGGTGTTAATGTCCCCTAGTATTATTGTATTACTATCAATTACTGCCTTTATGTTTATTATTAACTCCTATATGTATTTGATTGCTCTCATGTTAGGTGTATAAACATTTAAAATTGTTAAATCTACTAGTTGGATTGTTCTCTTAATCATTAAGCAGTGTCCTTCTTTGTCTATTATTACAGTCTTTATTTTAATGTCTATTTTGTCCAAATTAACAATAACATTTACAATTGCAACCGCAATAATAAGATACCTAAGAAAGGGATCCCTGGGTGGCTCAGCAGTTTAGCGCCTGCCTTCAGCCCAGGTTGTGATCCTGGAGACCTGGGATTGAGTCCCACATTGGGCTCCCTGCATGGAGCCTGCTTCTCCCTCTGCCTGTGTCTCTGCCTGTGTCTCTCTCTGTGTGTCTCTCATGAATAAATAAATAAAATCTTTAAAAAAAAAGATACCTAGGAATTAACCTAACCAAAGAGGTGAAAGACCTGTACTCTCAAAATTATAAAACACTGATGAAAGAAATTGAAGATGACACAATGAGATGGAAAGATATTCCATGCTTATGGACAGAAGAACAAATATTGTTAAAGTGCCTATACTACCCAAAGCAATCTATAGATTAAATGTAATCCTTATCAAAATGCCAATAACATTTTTCAGAGAACTAGAACAAACATTTTATATGGAACCATAAAACACCCCAAACAGCCAATGGAATCTTGAAAAGCAACACTCAAGGCATAACAATTCTGAACTTTAAGTTATGTTACAAAGCTGTAGTAATCAAAACAGTACAGTGCTGTACAACCAATAGACACATAGATCATTGGAACAGAATAGAGAACCCAGAAATGGACCCTTAACTCTATGGTCAACTAATCTTCAACAAAGCAAGAAAGAATATACAATAGAAAAAAAAAACAGCCTTAGGACATCTGAGTGGCTCAGTGGTTGAGCATCTGCCTTTAGCTCAGGGCATGATCCCAGGGTCCTGGGATTGAGTCCCACATCAGGCTCCCTGTAGGTAGCCTACTTCTCCCTCTGCCTATGTCTCTGCCTCTGTGTGTTTGTCATGAATAAATAAATAAAGTCTTTTAAAAAAAGAAAAGAGATAGTCTCTTCAACAAATGGTGTTGTGAAAACTGGACAGTAAGATGCAAAAGAATGAAACTGGACCACTTCATTACACCATACACAAAAATAAATTCAAAATGGATTAAGGACCAAAATGTGAGACAGGAATCTATCAAAATCCTAGGAGAGAACATAGTCATCTAACTTGATATTGACTCTAAAACCCTAATTCAAAGGGATATGTGCACATTTAGAATAGCCAAGCTATGGAAGTGTCCATCAGTAGATGAATGGTTAAAGATGTACACACACATAATGGAATATTACTCAGCCTTAAAAATGAATGAAATCTTGCCATTTGCAACAATGTGGATGCAGCTAGAGAGTATTATGCTGAGTGAAATATGTCAGTCAGAGAAAGACAAATACCATATGTGTAATTTAAGAAACAAAGTAGATGAACATAGGGGGAAAAAGAAAGAAGTAGACCAGAAAACAGACTCTCAAATATAGAGAACAAACAGGGTTACTGGAGGGGGAGGAAGGTAGGAGAGGTTTAAGTAGGTGATGAGGATTAAGTAGGGCACTTTAATGAGCACTGGGTGTTGTATGTGATGAATCACTAAATTCTGCAACTGAAATTAATATCACTGTATGTTAATTAACTGGAATTTAAATAAAAGCTTGAAGGAAAAAATTAAACAGTAAAAAAAATCTGTCTTTCAAAGATTAAAAAAACAAGCAATGGAAAAAAAATAAGAGAGAGAGAGGGAGAGGGAGGGAGGGAGGGAGAGAGAGAGAGAGAGAGAGAGAGAGAGAGAGAGAGAGAGAGGTGTAAAGCAAGAAACAGATTTAATTTTAGAGAACAATCTGATGGTTACCAGAAGGCAGATGGGTGGGGGGATTGGTTAAATAGGTGATGGGAATTAAGGAGTACAGTTGTCCTGATGAGCACAGAGTGATGTATGGAACTGTTGAATTACACTTGAAACCAATATAACACTGTATGTTTACTAACTGGAATTAAGATAAAAACTTAAATAAAAAAATTTTGAAAACTTAAATAAAAAAATAACATCTATTTTGTTCAATGTAAGTATTGCTACTCGGCTTTCTTTTCACTTGCATTTGCCTATGTCTTTAGGTCTGAAATATGCCTCATAAGCAGCATATAGATGGTTATAGATGGTTCTTGCTTTTTAAAACCATTCTGTTAACCTATGTCTTTTAATTGAACCATTTAGTCCATTTACATTCAAAGTTATTGTTGATAGGCATATACTTTTTTATTTATTTATTTTTTAATTTATTTATGATAGTCACACAGAGAGAGAGAGAGAGAGGCAGAGACACAGGCAGACGGAGAAGCAGGCTCCATGCACCGGGAGCCTGACGTGGGATTCGATCCTGGGTCTCCAGGATCGCACCCCTGGCCAAAGGCAGGCGCTAAACCGCTGCGCCACCCAGGGTTCCCTGATAGGCATATACTTATTGCCATTTTGTTACTTGTTTTATATTTGTTTTTGTAGTTCTCTGTTCCTTTCTTCTCTTGCTGTCTTCTCTCATGGTTTGTTGGCTTCCTTTAGTGATATACTTGGGTTCCTTTCTCTTTATTTTTTTTCATATCTATTACTAGTTTTTGATTTGTGGTTATTATTAAGTTTGTATATTATGCATATGGCATTTTTAAAAAAGATTTATTTATTTATTCATTCAGAGAGAGAGAGAGAGAGGCAGAGACACAGGCAGAGGAAGGAGCAGGCTCCACGCAGGAAGCCCCATGTGGGACTCGATCCCAGGTCTCCAGGATCACACCCCGGGCTGCAGGCTGTGCCAAACTGCTGTGCCACCAGGGCTGCCCTGCATATGGCATTTGATGTTAAGTTAATGATTCCTTAAGTTTCTATCCATTCTTTATTACTCCCCCTCCATGTTTAAGGGATATGGTGTCATACTTTACATCCTTTTATTGTGTGAGTCCCTTGACTCGTATTTTAGATATATTTAATTTTATTGGTTTTGTGCTTCCTACTTTTCTTTGTGTGTGTGCGTGTTTCCTATTTTTCTTAGTTCTACTTATGGCTTTTCCTTTCCACTCAAAGAGTCCCCTTTAACGTTTCTTGTAGTGCCAATTTAGTGCTTATGAATTCCATTAACTTTTGTCCAGAAAACTCTTTAACTCTCTTATTATGCATGATAACCTTGCTAGATAGAGTATTCTTGCTGCAAGTGTTTTTCTTTCAGCAATTTGAATAAATCATACTACTCCCTTCTGGCTGGCAATGTTTCTGCTGAAAAATCACCTGAAAGCCATTTGGGGCTTTCCTTGTATGTAACTATTTTCTTTTGTCTTGATGATTTTAAAATTCTCTCTTTATCACTACTTTTTGCCATTTTAATTTCCATGTGTATTGGTGTAGACCTTTTTGGGTGGGTTTTCTTGGGGTCTCTCTATGCTTCCTGGATATGGATTTCTGTTTCCTTTCTCAGATTTGAGAAGTTTTCAGCTATTATTTATTCAATTAAATTTCTGCCCCCTTTTCTTTTTCTTCTCCTTCTGGGATCCCTCTAATTCAGTTGTTAATCAACCTTGATGGGTTTGCTGAGTTCCCTACATCTATTTCCATTTATTATTTCTGTTTCTCTCTCCTGTTCAGCTTGATTGCTTTCCATTACTCTCTCCTCCATGTCACTGATCTGTTCTTCTGCTTCCTCTGGTCTACTATTTATCCCATCTAGTGTATTTTTAATTGCATTTATAGAGTGCTTCATCTCTGATTGGTTCCTTTTTATGTTTTCTATCTCTTTGTTAAGGGTGTCACTGAGGTCCTCCACTCTTTTCTCATTTCCAGGGAGTGCCTTTATGACCATTACTTTAAATTCTCTATCAAGCATGTTATTTATCTTTGTTTTGCTTAGATCTCTTGCTGTGATTTTTGTCCTATTCATTTCTTTGGGACATATTCCACTGTCTTCTCATTTTATCCAATTCTCTGTGTCTGTTTCCCTGTGTTAGGAATGTCAGATAGGTCTCTTGCTCTTGAAAGTAGTGGCCTTATGAAAAAGCGGTCTTGAAGTGCCCTGCAGTGCAATTTCTCCTGTCACCAGAACTTGAAACTTCAGAGACGTCTCCTATGTGTGTAGCATGTGCCCTGTTGTGGCTTAGCTATTTTGCCTTCAGTTCAGTCATCTGCATGGTTCTTTTAGCCTGCTTTTGGCAAAGTTTGGACCCTGTGTTGTCAGTGAGCCAGTCTGGGTCTGCCTTGGGCTTAGGATGAATAAGACCAGGCATTTGCCAGACATGCAGTAGCTGTGAACTGCAGGAGAATGCCAACAAAGTCTAAGCCATCAAGAGGGGACCTTCAGCCACCATCAACTTGGGCAGACCAAGTTGAAGGGGTGGGCAGATGGTGTTAGCAAGGTTTTGGGGGGTCTACTATGGGAGGGGACAGAGCATCATGGCCTGGGACAGGAAGTATGTCTATAGGAGAATGTGGGGGCATGGTGCACTGTTAACAAACTATATAGCAAGTGTTGGTGATGCATTGGTATGAACAGGTGTCCGTGTGTTTATGCTGGATGGTAGAGGAAGGAAATGACACTGCCAGCTTTGTTCCTAGAGAAGTCTCCTAACAATCTCTGTCCTTCCAGCACATGCTCTGAGATTAGTAAACAAATCTCCTTCTTGTATACCCCATGAAAATTTCAAATTGCTGCTTCTATACTGTATGTATGTGGGCTGTTTGTTGTGTTGTCCCTTTAAGAGCAAGGGCTCAGTTTCTTCTCACCCTCCTGGCTCTTCCTAGGAACCCACTAATCTTTAAATTTGCAGGTTTTAAGATGATTTTAAGACTTTGCAATATTTGGACCCTCTGTTTTTTTAATGTTTTATTTATATGAGGGATAAAGAGCACAAGCAGGGGTAGGGCAGAGTGAGAGGGAGAAGCAGGCTCCCCACTGAGCAGGGAGTCCAAAGTGAGGCTTGATCCTAGGACCCTGGGATCATGACCTGAGCTAAAGGCGGATGCTTAACCAACAGCCACTGGCACCTCAGGCTCTCTGGTTTTCAAAGCCAAATGTTACTGGGGATTTGTCTTCCCCATCTGGGCCACCTAGTGTAGTTTTTTTCTCTTCCCCTCTCCACATCCACAGCCCCTCCCTCCTGTGGATAGTCCTGCAGATCTATTTAGCTCCCTACCACATCTCTGCCCTTATTACCCTCTTCAATGTAGGCTCTTCTCTATATTTAGCTGTGGAAAATCTGTTCTGACAATCTTCCTGTTTTTTTTTCTGGGTTATTTACAATGATAGGCCTGACATCTAGTTGTATCCATGGGATGGGGTGAGCTTAGGATTCTCCTACTCCACCATTTTCTCTGGGCATATTTTTTGATGTCAAATTAAAATTTTTACCAAGATCAGTGTCAAGGAGCTTACCTCTTATGTTTTCTCATACCAGTTTTATAGTTTTAGGGCTTATGTTTACATCTTTATCCATTTGAGTCAATTTTTGCATATGATGTAAGCTGGGGTCCAGATTTGTTCATTTGTGTGTGGCTCTCCAGTGTTTCCAAAACCACTTATTGAGGAGAGTATCTATTCCTCATTGTATATTTTTGGTCCCTTCGTTATAATTAATTGACCATAAATGCATGAGTTTGTTTCTGGGCTCTCTGTTCTGTTCCATTCATTGATGTGTTTGTTTTTGTGTCAATATTTAGTATTTTAAAAACACAATTCTTGCATTATTTAAGTACAAAAGCTTATTTTAACCATCAGAGTGTACATAAATATTTGACATTGACCTGATAAGTAAAATCTTTGGATATGTTTTCACCAGCTAAAAATATACATAAATATATTCCAATCTATTCCTTTTTTATATGTCCTCATAGATGAACAATAGTTTGTTAGTGCCTTGATGAGATTCAGATATACCTTTTCAACAGATCCTCTCTCCAATGTACCAATTTCATTTTCCATAAAAGATAGCCTTGCCATAATTTATATTTTAGTGAACTCACGACAGCTCTTGCTAGTGATTATCTTTTTCCAATGTTCATGGTGTTTTTATGTACCAATCTGATCTGGAATTTTACTGTGGATTGACTTAACTTTACATAGATTGAAGTATTTGTTTTATTCATTTACTAAGTCCCTATTATAAGCCAGATGTACTGCTAGGTGCTCTGAAGTATAAAAGAATGAATAAGATGTATATTTTTCATAAAATATTATAGATAAATATAATTAGCTCAGTGAGACAAAGGGTAGTTTCCAAAGTTAAGATGTTGTGTTATGGGAAATAAACTTAGTGAAAATAAGGAGAGGGACCCTTTGATCTTTTGGGAGTTCCTTTGTTCTGCTTTGTTTTTTTCAAATAGTGATTTAATGTTCAGGTAAGTTATGTGTTTCAGCCTTCTGAAAAGATAACAGTGTAAATGTAAATAGTATTATGTGCATATGTCTTATTAGAATGTTGGTGTTAATTCTTTTTTAAATAAGAAACAATTACAATCAATTTTCCCTTTAGGAAAGTTGCTTCAAAGAATGTGAAGATAAACATATACCCAAGAATATATTACTGATTTATAAATTGCTACTAATAAATAAATAATTCATTCTCTATTTAGAAGAGAAAATGGAGATTCCCAGTGTCCTTTTTACCCTTCATAAATGTATAGAGTGACACTTTTTTTTTAAAGATTTTATTTATTTATTCATGAGAGACACAGAGAGAGACAGAGACACAGGCAGAGGGAGAAGCAGGCTCCATGCAGGGAGGCCAAGGGACTCAATCCCAGGTCTCCAGGATCATGCCCTGGGCTGAAGGCGGTGCTAAACCACTGAGCCACCCAGGCTGCCCGTGTGACACTTTGATGTCTATTTAGTCTTTCATTTCTTACTTTGTTCTCACAATATCACTGAGAGAGTGCAAAGTCATAGATGGTGAAACCAAGGCAAATGGAAGAAAAGAAATATGCCCAAGTTGACTCAGTTCAAGGAATAGAACATTAGCCTCTTAAACTCTGGTTCACTGTGTTTGCTGCTATCCCACTGCTACCTATGCTAGAGCTGAAACTCAAGATAAAGTGAAAAATAAAAGTAAAAAAGAATAAACGATAACCATGATGGAGGTAGGTATGAGAATAATAATAAATCATATCCCACTCCAAACTATTTGGTAATGGTTTGATAGAGATAAGGCCATTGGGATGACTAAGACTTGAGGCTAAGTCTTATTTATTTTAAATAATTTATTGGAGTAAAATCTACATAGCATAATACTAACCATTCTAAAGTGAATGATTCAGTGGCATTAGTACATTTACAATGTTGTGCAACCATCACCTCTACCTACTTCCAAAGCCTTTCATCATTCAAAGTAAAACCGCATACCCATTAAACAGTTTCTCTTTTTTCATCCCTCTCCCCAGTCTTTTGTAACCATCAGTCTCTGTTTTGTCTCCATGTATTTGCTTATTCTGGATATTTCATATATGTAGAATCATATGATATGTGCCCTTTTGTGTCTGAATGTTTTCATTTATAATGTTTTGGAGATACATCCATGTTGTAGCATATATCAGCATATTATTCCTTTTTCTGGCTGAACAATATTTCATTATGTGTATATACAATTTATTTATTTGTTGATGACTATTTGGGCTGCTTTTTGCTATTGTGACTAGTGCTCTATGAACATTCTTGTACAAACTTTTGTTTGAATAATTTTCAGTTCTCTTAGGTTTTGTTAAATTGTGGGCTCAAAAGGTAATTCTATGTTTAGGTTTTTGAGGAATTGTTACACTGTTTAAACTAATTAATTTATGGTGGGGAAAGGGAAAGAGAAGTCTATGTTTGAAATGAAGGTCTGCGTAATTTGTATAAATCTCACTATTTGTCATCGAAAATTGTGAGGAGGATTCTTTTGCATAAACACCCAAAAAATGGAAAGATGCTTATGGACATTTTCTGGATCACTGACTGATGAGGAGGGACGGTTTATATGGCAACGGGAAGACTACAACCATATATTCATAAACGGTTTGACTTTCTGATGAAGAGGTTGAATAAAATTAGGGCTTAATATAAATCTCCACAGAGTGGGTTTGGATCTGGAGTTAGACCAAAGAGATACCTAAGGGTTAATACAGGGAGTCATGTGTCATATCACCAATGAGGCCAGGAAGTCTTCAAGCCAGTGGTGCCCAAATTTTGATGCACATTATAATCCCCTGGGCTTATTTTTAAAATACTGATTTCCTTGTATTTTACTATAACAGAAATAACTGATTCCTGGCTCCTATCCTCAGATGTTCTGATTTAACTGGCCTAAGGTGGAACCAGGACACCAAGAGATTTAAAAGCTTTGTAGGTGATTCTAATATGCAGCTAACTTTGGGAACCACCACTTTAACTTTATGAGTCCCTGCCTAGAGAGGTATAGGAAAGTAATCTTTTTTGTGCTTTATCTTTTCTTTTTATTCTCCACCTTGATATTTCCAATTTCTTTCAACCACATCCTAAACTCCATACTAGAGAAGACTCTAGAACATGAAAAAACAAAACAATTTATGATCAAATAGATGATTACCAGATGCTCAGTAGATGAGCAGACTTTGCCACAAATAATCAAGCAGCATAGAAGCAGTTTTTGTTGTTGTTGCTGTTTTTTGTCAAAGCCTTTATTAGGTTGGTCAGGGTGGGGTAGGGGGAAAGAACAACAAACTATTGAAGATTATAAAGACCTGAGAAGCTTGATTCTCTACCTGATCAGTGTTAAGAATGACTGACAGTACGGTCACCCAGGTGACTTAAAGGAAGATATGTCTGACATCTTTCCATTTATATGCCTGCCGATCCTTTCATTCAACACTTCTTTTGATCACCAGCTATCTGCCAAACATTGTGCTTGGTGCCAAGGTTAGATTAGTAAATAAAATGGCAAAAATTTTTCATATTTATAATATAGTCCATGGGAGAGACTAACATTAAAAACAATCACACAATTTCTAATTACAAACTGATGGGAGATAAAATAACAGTACAACTGAATTCAGATTCAGGAGAAGGAATCAGGGAATACCTCTCTGATATAGTACCATTTATGCCAAGACCCAAAGAATAAGTGAATATTTACCAGCATTTCTCAGATGGAGAGAGCACAGTATGTAAAGAATCTGAGGTTGATAAAGGCCTTGATAACAGAGACAAAGAAACAGTAAAACAGCTATTGGGGCTGGAACATCATAAAAAAAAAAAAAGAGATGGAGGAGACAATGAAACTGTAGAGGTGGACCAAAACCAGATCATGCAGATCTTATAAGTCATGATAAGGACTTGAGTTTTATTCAAAGTATGTTCTGAAGATACAAGGTTTTGAATGGGAAAACCATCCCTGTAGGGAAATGATAAGATTTTGCTTTTAAAATAAATCATTCCTATGGGGAATGACCAGTTTGACAGCTTCATTCATTTATTTAATTCAACCAATATTTATAGGTCTCTTGGTATTGGGGCACTACATAGACACAAATGAGCAATATTTGATTCCTACCCTCAAGAAGCTAAATGTAGGTATTACGCTAAATAAGTCAGAGAAAGACAAGTACCATATGATTTAACTTATTGTTGAATCTAAAAATAAAATAAATGAACAAACAAGAAGCAGAAATAGACCCAGAGAATAAACTGATGGTTGTCAGAAGGGAAGGGGTGGGGGGTGCAGAATGGGTGAAGGAGGGTGGAACATATAGGCATCCAGTTATGGAGTGAATAAGTCATGGGGATAAAAGACACAGAATAGGGAATATAGTCAATGGTATTGTAGCTCACAGTAGCTATGCTTGTGAGCATAGCATAGCATACAGACTTGTTGAATCACTATATTGTACACCTAGCATAACATCGTGTGTCAACTATATTTCAGTTAAAAAATAAGCTAAATGTATTGGGCAAAGCTGAAGTTTATAAAATTACAATAGGGTGTGATAAAGACAATAGAAGTATGTGTATGATACTGAGAGAGCAACAAGGGGTGTAGCCAGGGAATAAAGAACCAGAAAATGCTTTGAAAGGGGAAATATGTGTATGTTAGAGGAAAAGTATTTGATAAACAGACAAGATGGCAGAGGGCATCCCAGGAAAAGAAGTACAGAATACAGGATGTATAAAATACTGCATATGTGCCTAGTCATAGCAGAGCTAGCTATCATGGACGCTTCTCACAAACTAACCTTGCTGACAATCATCCTGCCAATAAGCTGCCTTTGAGCTGATTCATCTTCTGAATACATTCCACATCACACTCCATCTTCTACATTGTCACACATTCAAGGGTTTTCACCCTCTCATCCATCACCAACATTTCCACATTTTAGTCTCTCTTTAATTTGATACATGAGAAGAAGATCCATTTTTAAAACTCATCCCTACAATAGTAGCTCTTGCAATTGCTTGCCATTTCTATAAGTTATCTGCAGTTCTCTTTTATAGTCTTCCTTTAAATGGATCTGAGACCTAGCTGTTACCACAAATCTGCTGTTAATATAGCTTCTTCCTGCTATAACTCTTCTCTAGACCGTTTCTTTCCTGAGATCCTATTATTGTGAAGAAGTAGAGAGCTACTAACTACTGTTAGAGAAGGCATAGGTCTAGAAAGCTAGAATAGGCCTAAGGTCAGAACTGCAGAAATTAAATCATGTGTTTGGCTTTAAGACCAACTTATCATATAACATCAAATGAGTACTTTGTCTTATAGTACAAAAGTTACCACACAAGAATTTTAGTATATGTGCTGCCAAAGCGAGCACATTATCACACAAGAATAAACTATTTTTCTGATAGCAATAGCACATAAGTAACTTAAAAATTCACTTTCAAATAACCAGAACAGTGTTTCCATATCATGGTGATTATTTAGGATCACCAGATGGTCACCACTATTTCTGAAAACATGACAGAAGGAAATAATAGCAGAATGTATTTAAGATAGAAGAACTGGGAAGAACTTTTGGAATATCAGAACATTACCTTTTCTGCCTTTCTAATGAGGCTTTATGGACATAATTAACACTAATGTTTTAGTCAAGCTCTGATGGGATTTCTCCATTGGGATTCTTTGCCAGATCAGTCTCCCTTTCTGTCACTGAAATTCATTGGTTTTAGGTACAAATAGCAATCTGGAAGCCTTCACACTGAAAGGAAAGGCATAAGGCAAATCAATGAGTAGAAAGTCTCTTCTGTCATTCAATCCAAAGTACCACCTTTGCAGTCCAATATAATGGATTTTGGAAATGATTTCTAAGAGAAACAGTACTAGCTACATAGTGGACAATAACATGGTTCTGTATTCTATCTTCTTTGATCTTCCTCTTCCCCAGCAAATTACCTTAGGGTAAAAACCATGTCCTATCAATTGCTCTATACCCCTGCAGTGCTGAGCATAGGGCTTTGCCCATAGAAGTATAGGAAAACCATAAATGAGAAATAATTGATAGATTCCTCTTGTAATCCACAGGCCATGATTTTTCTCTCTCTTTTCTTCTTTTTATTTTTTTTTTAGTTGAGTACAAAGCTCATATAAAAGATTTCTTTTCTTTCCCTCCTTCTCCTTTTTTCCTTCTCCTCCTTCTCCTTCTTCCCTCTGTGGTATTACCTTCTCATTCTGTCTCACTTAAAGAGAGTTGCAAATGGATTTCTTGTGCCTGTCTACTCACTGATTTCTGTCTTGGATTCTTTGTCAGTTCACCATCTGAACTGTGAGCAGCAAGGTTCCAAATCAGTACACACCAGCTTTTTGACTAGTTCCTGTTCACTGTGACCTTTCACTGCTTTTTGTCTGATCTGTTTCTATTAGTGTCTCTCATCTATCATCTTTTGGTTTCATGCTTGATTTCTTTGCTCTCTCACTCTCTCTCTTTTTCTTTCTCTTTTAATTATTAATCTTTCTCTTCCTCTGTGTTAGGTGATTCCGCATTCAACATAGGAGCCTCCCTAATAGAAATGCCATCAGTAGTTTAGAAACCTAGAAATGGATTCACTCAGGCCATGCATGTCCTCGTAACTCTTTACCATTCAATATCTTATTGTTTCTTCAAAACTTGATACAAGGGCTTCTATGTGGGCTAGAAGATTAAATTCACAACTTTATTTCAGTTTATTCTGGCTGAGTGACCTCAAGAAAGTCACTTGACTGACCTTTCTGAATCTCCTTGTCCTTCCTGTGGTTACAAAGTGAGGATAACCAGTATACCTTCTAGCTCTTGAGGAAACTTGGGTTCTCTTCCAAATCCAATTCAGTAATAAATTATACATCAAAACATCCAAAAATCTGATCAATTTCCACCACCTCTATCACTACCAACTTGGTCTGAGCGACCATCATTTATCACCTGAATTATTATACAAGTCTCCTCTTGCTGAAATAGCACCTTCTCGGTGAGGCCTTTTCTAGTGATCCTATTTAAAATTTCACATCCCATTCCCAGGTTTATTTTATCTATAGTACTTATTGCATTATAATAGTTTATTTATATATTATCTGATTTTCCCCCACTTACAAGAATGCTTTATAGGGTGTCGATTTTTGACTACCTGGTTCATTGCTAAATTGCCAAATGCTGCCCAGTCCATAGTAACTCCTCAATATTTGTTTAACGAGTGTATACTTACATTACAGATTTAGCGTGAAAATCCAATGAGGGATCCTTGGGTGGCTCAGCAGTTTAGCACCTGCCTTTGGCCCAGGGCGTGATCCTGGAGTCCCGGGACCGAGTCCCACATCAGGCTCCCTGCATGGAGCCTGCTTCTCCCTCTGCCTGTGTCTCTGCTTCTCTCTATATATAGCTCTCATGAATAAATAAATAAAATCTTTAAAAAAATCAAATGAAATTATACACACACACATATATAAATATAAATATATATGGAAGAGCTTCATAAGATTAAACATTATAAATGTGAGCTGTCATTTTTATTATTTCCCTCAGTTGGAGTTGGACATTTCCTATCCAAAACTCATGTCTGTTGGTAAAATCCCAGTAGCACTTCTTTGCTTGAGGAGGGGTTATTTAGGTGTCTATATTATAATTTTTTTCTCTCTAGAAAAAGTGAAGGCCCAGTATCCTAAATTTAGGTTGGAATTGTTAATGTCAGACCTGGGTAGATAGTAACTAACATGTGGGCTACAAACGTGGAGATAAGAAAGATCTGAAAGGGGGCACTGGGCTGGCTCAGATGATTAAGCATCTGCCTTCAGCTCAAGTCATGATCTCATGGGATCAAGCCCCATGTTGGGCTCCTGGCTCCCTGGGGAGTCTGCTTCTCCCTCTGCCTCTCCTCCTGCTTGTGTTCTCTTTGTCTCTGTCTCTGTTACTCTCTCTCAAATGAATAAATAAAAAAAATATTTTTTAAAAAAAGATCTAAAAGGTTGTCCTCAGGACTGAAATTGAAAGAGAGAGCTCAAGCAGACAATCCAACTAGTACAAACAATGCAGAGTAAGAAACCAGTTACCAGGCAACAACATGGAATATCATAACAGCAGAGCAAGAAAAGTAGGTTTTCTGAGTGAGATAAATAGAAGGAAAGGTAAAAGAAACTGGGGAGTTTTCTGAGATGTTGTTGCAAAACCACAGAAATACGCTATACATTATCTTTGGCCTTGCCTATGGGAGCTACTGATAGTTATGAGCTGGTTCAGATACCACCTCTCTGTAACCATTGATGTAGGTAGAATAAGACCATTGTTTCCCTGGAGACATTAATTAGAAGACTTGGACAGTCTGTAACATTCTGAAAGTGGGAGACAGCATCATTATGGCTTTTCTGGGGATATCCCACTGAATCAGATATCAGAGCTAGCCAATGAATTGTATGTTTAACATCTCCTTTGAAATATGCCCTACTTTTCTGGATTATCCCAACTGATCCCTAAGAAAGAGAATCTAGATGAAAGCATTAATGAGTAGAAATGCCCACAAGTCAGCTCCAGAGTCAGAAGGGAACTAGATTGATGATTACTGTTATCTTCAAGGGCACAGGAGAGTAAATGGTCATTCAGCTTTGAACACTGAGCTCAGATTTGGGATCGTAATTTAAATCTATTGAGAGGAGTGCCAAGTATCATCTTTTATTTCCCCAAGGTCCAGTATGGGTCAGCATACCTCTTATCCTAGCCCTTGGTCTGCCAGATATAATGAAGGTCACTTTGGGAAACCTCATTTACTCAGGGAATGACAAGCTACCAGGGTGTCACTTATGGTAGTCATTTTGAGGAAATCATGTGGGTAGAAACTGCTCTGCTTTATGGAAGAGAGTCTTTTATAAGAAGGAGTGCACCAAGATAAATTGGTCAGGGGCAGTATCACTGGGAATATAGTAGTGTTGCAGTTTTTCAAGGACCCAGCTGATAAGCTCAAAACCCATGTGGACAGAAATGAGGTAGTTTGGTTGCCCATTGAGTATAAACACATTTTGAAAAACAGGATAAGAACGAGCAGCAATGAGTGGTGCATCATCCCATTGGAATATGAGATCAAAGATCAAAATCCAAGATAATAATGCTCAGGGGATACTGAGGGTTGGGAAAAGTTGCAGTAAATTCTAGGGCCACATAGGTGTCACAGATAATGATATAATGTAGCATGATATTTCTCACTTGAGGCCATCAAAGATACCTGAGAGCCATACTCATTGTTATAAGTGAGATTGATTTACTGGAGTGGCTTATTGGAATGCCTAGATATAGATTTCCTCTTTCAAAATATACATTGATTGACAGTTGTCAGCGTTCTATGTCTCTAAGGACTGCTGTTTATACAAATATAAATATTTAGGTGATTCCACTGAGTATTGGTACACTTCCTATGCATGCTAGACTACTTTCAGCAGACATACAGGATTAAATGACCGCAAAATTTTCTATTATTACATCAAGTTCTCTATCTCATAATCTTTCAGCTTCCAGGAGAAGAATCAGAGAGATCATAAGTAGAAAAAACTGAAGAATAAACCATCCATCAGTGGTATTGGTCAAACCCAAGAATTTCTGAGTATATTTAATGGACAGGGGATGAAAAGCCCTCACTTCAGAACTATTGACACCTTGCTAAGCATCACACAGACCCTGTGAAGGATAAGATGTGGCTCAGAAATTCCATCTTAGGAGTAGCAGATATGTATTCCTTTTGGTTGGCCCAGAGAAGATGCTGATATAAGTAGTACAAAATAAACTGAGTCAGGTATTCAAGAAATTTTGAGTTTGTAATGACAAACGGAAGGCTGATCAAATAAACTATTGTATCCAGAAGCATTATTTAAAAATATGGAGGTCATGAAGACTGAAAGGTAGCTTGGATGTTACACAGATCGTTATAAGCATACCCCTCTTGGTGAAGACCTATCTGGAAGACTGTCTTCCAATCATTACTTTTTTTATATGCATGAAATGGACTAGACTTATTGAATCACTCACTGTGTGTGTACCTGAACCTAATATAACATTGTGTGTCAACTATACACAAATTGAAAAAGATTCCTGTTTCCAAACTCATAATAATACTTTTTAAAAGCATGTTAAGTTCATAGAAGTCAATGTGGTCAAGGACAGTTCAGTATTTGTTTGCTCAAAAAAGATGAGATCACAAATGTGTTAGCAAAAAAACCCTACTCTAACTAATAAATAAATTCAGGAAAGTTGCAGGATACAAAATTGATACCCAGGGATCAGTTGTGTTTTTTATACACTAATAATGAAGCAACAAACAAAACAAAACAATGAAGAAAACAATTCCATTTACAATTGTGCCAAGAAGAATAAAATATCTAGGAATGAACTTAACTGAGGAGGCAAAATACCTGTACTCTGAAACTATAAAACACTGATGAAAGAAATTGAAAATGACATAAATGGAAAGATATTCCATGCTCATGGATTGAAAGAATTAATATTTTTTAGATGTATGTACTACCCAAAGCAATATATGGATTCAATGCAATTCCTGTTAAAATACCTACAACAGGGGATCCCTGGGTGGCGCAGCGGTTTAGCGCCTGCCTTTGGCTCAGGGCACGATCCTGGAGACGCAGGATCAAATCCCACGTCAGGCTCACGGTGCATGGAGCCTGCTTCTCCCTCTGCCTATGTCTCTGCCTCTCTCTCTCTCTCTGTGACTATCATAAATAAAAAAAAAAATACCTACAACAGTTTTCACAGAACTAGAACAAACAATCCTAAAATTCATATGGAACCACAGAAGATCCCAGATAGCTGAAGCAATCTTGAGAAAGAGGAACAAACCTGAGTATATGACACTCACAGATTTCAAGATATACTACAAAGATGTAGTGATAAAAACAGTATGGTACTGGTACAAAAGTGGACACATAGATCAATGGAATAGAATAGAGAGCCCAAAGATAAAACAATGCTTATATGGTCAATTAATCTATAACAAATTAGGCAAAAATATACAATGGGGAAGAGATAGTATCTTCAATAAATGGTGCTGGAAAAACTGAATAGCAACATGCAAGAGAATGAACCTGGACCACTTTCTTAGACCATGCACAAAAATAAACTCAAAATTTATTAAAGACCTAGGTGTGACACCTGAAAACATAACAATCTTAGAAAAAATATAGACAGTAATTTCTGTGACATTGACCATAGAAACATTTTGCTAGATATGTCTCCTGAGGCAAGGGAAACAAAAGCAAAATTAAACTACTGGGACTAAACCAAAATAAAAAGCTTTTGCACAGTGAAGAAAACCACCACCACCAACAAAAAAAGGCAACATGCTGAATGCAAGAAAATATTCACAAGTGATATATCCAATAAGCAATTAAAATCCAAAATATATAAGGAACTTATAACACCATAAAAACCTCCAAATAATTTGCTTTAAAAGTGGGCAGGGTGGGTGGAGTTAAGATGACAGAGGAGTAGGGGGCCCCTAAGTTTGTCTCATCCCTGGAATACAACTAGATAGGTATCAAATCATTCTGAACACCTGATCAATCAATCAGCAGTCTGAGAAAACGAATGCTGCAAGTCTACAAGTAGAAAAGTGACCACTGTTCGGAAGGTAGGAGGTACAGGGACTTGAATCCAGTGTGGAATAGTTGAGGATACAGTGGAGGGGAGGGAGCCTGCTTAAGGAAGCTACCACAAATTATTATAAGCAGGGGAGTGCAGAACTGGCATTTTTTTCTTTTTCTTTTAATTAAAAAATTTTTTATTGGAGTTCAATTTGCCAACATTTAGCATAATACCCAGTGCTCATCCCGCCAAGTGCTCCCCTCAGTGCCCATCACCCAGTCACTCCCACCCCCCTGCCCACCTCTCCTACCACTACTCCTGGTTCATTTCCCAGAGTTAGGTGTCTCTCATGTTTTGTCACCCTCACTGATATTTTCACTCATTTTCTCTCCTTTCCCTTTATTCCCCTTCACTATTTTTTATATTCCCCAAATGAATGAGACCATATAATGTTTGTCCCTTTCCAATTGACTTATAGCACTTTTAGAAGTCTGCTACAGTGGGGAACCTGCCTGGCTTAAAAGTGCTCAAGTGACGAAGCAAGGTAGAACCCCAGGTATAACAGTATGGTCTCAGGATTCCCCAGGGTCCCAAGAAGAACAGGTGGTGCCTGACTGTGGCAGAGTTCCCAGACATAGGAGTGGGGCAGCTGGCTGAGGAAGGAGTCTTGGTGCCAGCTTTCTGCTGAGTGTTGCCACAAACTGAATGGTCATGTGACAGCTTTCATGGGAGGGGTCCAGTAAAAGGCAGAAGCTTGGTGAGACCCCTCTCCCTCCGTCAGTAGAAACAGCATGGTGTGTGCCTTAGGAGTCCATAAAATTTGGAGTTTTGAAACTCAGTTGTGTGCTTGAGATAAAAACGCTTGGTTACAGGCCAGGTGAAAACAGAGTTCTGATAGAAACTGGGGCCACAAGAGTGATTGATTGCTTTTCTATGAAGACTCCCTAAAGCATGAGGGGTGTGAATTTTCAGCTCTGGGGCTAGAGAGCAGGGCGCCACCATATTCATCCTACCCATCAATGCTGAAAGCCATCAGAGAGTAAAATAGCATCACGTAATAGAGTCCATTTGACCCAGCCATGCCTCTGCATACTGGAGGCACATTTCCACTAGGGCAGTCTACCCAAGAATCAGCACAGTAGGCCCCTCCTCCAGAAGACCAGCACAACAACAAGCTTATATAAAGTTTACTGATCATAGAGGGCTGCAAAGCTTCAGCTCTTAGGGAAGACCATATGTAGCATCTTTTGTGTTTTTAATTCTTTGGTCTTTTACTATTTTTTTTCAGTGATTTTCTTATTTTTTCAATTCTTTGTTTATTTTTTATTTTTATTTTTATATATACTTTATATATTTCTTAACTTTGTTTCCTTCCATTGTATTTTATGTTTTCAAAATATCTTATATTTATATATATTATTTCATATATTTTAAATATTTTTATATTTTTTATATTTATACTATATTTATATCATATACACTTATATGTTTTTCTTTCTTTTTTGGGGGAATCAGTTTCTTTTAACAGGCAGACCAAAACATACCCAGGATCTCTTCTTGTTTTTATTGATCTTTTTGTTTTTGTTGTTTTTTTCTCTTTCTTCTCCTTTTCTTTTCTGGATAAAAGAATGAAATGGAGAAATTCACCATAAAGCAAAGAACAGGTGGTAATACTCACTGCCAGGGATTTGATCAATATGGATATAAGTAAGATATCTGAACTAGAATTTAAAACAATGATTATAAAGATACTAGCTGGGTTTGAAAATGCAGAGAAGATACTAGAGAATCCTTTACTGTAGAAATAAAAGAAATAAAATCTAGTTAGGCTGAAATTAAAAATGATACTACCAAGATGTAATTCCAAGTAGAGTCTGTAAAAACAAGGATGAATGAAGCAGAGAGGGAATCAGTGATCTAGAAGGGAAAAAAAATGATGGAAAATAAGGAAGCTGAAAAGAAGAGGAAAAAAAAACCTGTTAGGTCACAAAGGTAAACTTAGGGAACACAGCAATTTCATAAAGCAATATAATGTCCATATTATAGGAGTCCTAGAAGATGAGGAGCAGGAGAAAGGGGCAGAAAGTATATTTGAACAAATTATAGGTGAGAACTTCCTAAATCTGGGGAAGGAAACAGGCATTCAAGTCCAGGAGGTACAGAGACACCCCCCCCCCCCCAAGATCAACAAAAATAGGTCAGCCCTTGACATATTATAGTGAAGCTTGGAAATTACAAAGATGAAGAGAAAATCATGAAAGCAGCTCAGGACAAGAGGTCCTTAAACTACAAGGGTAGACACATAAGGCTGGCAGCAGGCACAGGGACCTGGCAGGCCAGAAATGACTGCCATGATAATTCAAAGTGCTAAATGGGAAAACCATGCAACCAAGCATACTTTATCCAGCAAGGCTGTCATTCAGACTAGGACAGATAGTTTCCAGAACAAACAAAAACTAAAGGGGTTTGTGAACACTAAACCAGCCCTGCAAAAAATATTAAAAGGGATACTTTGTTCAAAGTAGTACTTTGTTCAAACTAACAAGTAACTTCAAAGTATCCCTAAACAAACTAACAAAGACCAGAAAGGAATAGAGATAATATACAAGAACAGCGACATTACATATAATACAATGTCACTAAATTAATATATCTCAATAGTTACTCTGTATGTAAATGGATAAAATGCTCTAATCAAAAGACATAGGGTATCAGAATGGATTAAAAAAAAAGACTGATCAATATGATGCTTACAAGAGACCAATTTTAGACCCCAAAACACTTCCAGATTGTGAGAGGTGAACCATTTATCATGATGATGGACCTCAAAAGAAAACTGGGGTAGGGGCACCTGGGTGGCTCAGTGGTTGAGAGTCTGCCTTCGACGTGGGGCATGGTCCTGGAGTCTCGGGATCAGGTCCTGTATCAGGAGCCTGCTTCTCCCTCTGTCTATGTCTCTGCCTCTCTCTTTGTCTCTTATGAATAAATAAAGTATTTTTAAAAACTGGGGTAGCAATTCTCATATCAGAAAAAATTAGCTTTTAAACCAAAGCCTGTAGCATGGGATGAAGAGGGACACTATGTCACACTTAAAGGGTCTTTCCAACAAGAAGATCTAACAAATATAAATATTTATTCCCCTAGTGTGGGAGCAGCCAAATATATAAATCAATTAATAACAAAGTTAGAGATCCCTGGGTGGCGCAGCGGTTTGGCGCCTGCCTTTGGCCCAGGGCGCGATCCTGGAGAGCCGGGATCGAATCCCACGTCGGGCTCCCGGTGCATGGAGCCTGCTTCTCCCTCTGCCTCTCTCTCTCTCTCTCTCTCTCTCTCTCTCTGACTATCATAAATAAATAAAGAAAAAATATTAAAAAAATAACAAAGTTAAAGAAACTCATTAATAATAATAATAATACAGTATAGGAGGGGACTTTAACACCCCACTTACAGAAATGGACAGATATTCTAAGCAGAAGATTAACAAGGAAACAAGGGTTTTGAATGACACACTGGACCAGATGGACTTAATAGATAAATTCAGAACATTTCATCATAAAGAAGAATACACATTCTTCTTGAGTGCATGTGGAACATTCTCCAGAATAGATCACATACTACATCAAAAATCAGGTCTCAACTGGTACAAAAAGATTGAGATCATACCATGCATATTTTTGGAATATGATGTTATAAATCTTGAAGTCAAGCCCAAGAAAAAATTTGGAAGGACCACAAATACATGGAGGTTAAGGAATATGCTACTAAAGAATGAATGGATTATCCAGGAAATTAAAGAATTTAAAAGTGCATGGATGCAAATGAAATGACAACAGTTTGAAACCTTTGGAATGCAGCAAAGGCAGACCTAAGAGGGAATATAGGCCTTCCTCAAGAAACAAGAAAAGTCTCAAATGCACAACCTAAACTTACGCCTAAGGGGGATTGAAATAGAACAGCAAATAAAGCCTAAATCTAGCAGGAGAAGAGAAATAATAAAGAGTACAGCAAAAATCAGTGATATAAAAATAAAAAAAAACAGGGATCCCTGGGTGGCGCAGTGGTTTAGCGCCTGCCTTTGGCCCAGGGCGCGATCCTGGAGACCCGGAATCGAGTCCCACATCGGGCTCCTGGTGCATGGAGCCTGCTTCTCCCTCTGCCTGTGTCTCTGCCTCTCTCTCTCTCTCTCTCTCTCTCTCTCTCTCTGTGACTATCATAAATAAATAAAAATTAAAAAAAAATAAAATAAAAATTAAAAAAAACAGTAGAACCAATCAACAAAGCTAGGAGTTGTTTCTTTGAAAGAATTAATAAGATAAATAAACCCCTAACTAGACTTATAAAAAATCATAAATGAAAGAGGAGAGATCACAACAAATACCAAAGAGATAAAATCATAAGAAATATTATGAGCAATTATATGCCAACAAATTAGGCAATCTGAAAGAAACGTATACATTCCTAGAAACATATAAACTACTACAACTGAAACAGGAAGAAATAGAAAAGCTGAAAAGACCCATACCCAGCAATGAAATTGAATCAATAATCAAAAATCTCCGAACAAACAAGAGTCCAGGGCCAGATGGCTTCTGAGGGGAATTCTACCAAACATTTAGAAAATTAATACATATTCTTCTGAAACTGTTCCAAAAAAAATAGAAATGGAAGGAAAACTTCGAAACTCATTCTCTAAGCCAGCATTACCTTGATCTCAAAACCAGACAAAGGCCCCACTAAAAAGGAGAATCACAGACCAATATCCCTAATGAACATGGATGTAAAAATTCTCACCAAGCTAGCTAACCAGATCCAAGAGCACATTAAAAGGATTATTTACCACAACCAAGTGGGATTTATTCCTGGGCTACAGAGTTGGCTTAACATCCACAAATCAATGTGATCTACTGCATTAATAAAAGAAAGGACAGGGGATTCCTGGGTGGCTCAGTGGTTTAGCACCTGTCTTTGGCCCAGGGGTGATCCTGGAGTCCTGGGATCGAATCCCACATCAGGCTCCTGGCACGGAGCCTGCTTCTCCCTCTGCCTGTGTCTCTGCCTCCCTCTCTTTCTCTCTCTCTCTTTCTTTCATGAATGAATAAATAAAATCTTTAAAAAAAATAAAAGGACAAGAACCATATGATCCTCTTTGTAGATACAAAAAAGGTATTTGACAGAATACAGCATCCTTTCTTGATAAAAACCCTCCACCATGTAGGGATAGAGGGAACATACCTCAACATCATAAAAGCCATCTATGAAAAGCGCACAGCGAATATCATTCTCAATGGGGAGAAACAGAGCTTTTCCCTGAAGGTTAGGAACATGACAGAGATGTCTATGCTCATCAGTGTTGTTCAGCATAGAACTGGAAGTCCTGACCTTAGCAATCAGACAACAAAAAGAAATAAAAAGCATTAAAATCAACAAAGAAGTGAAACTTTCACTTTTCACAGACAACATGATACTTTATGTAGAAAACCCAAAAAACTCCACCAAAAAATTACTAGTACTGATAGAGGAATTGAGCAAAGTTGAAGGATGTAAAATCAATGCACAGAAGTCAGTTGCATTCTCGGTGTTCATCAAAAGATGAATGGATAAAGAAGATGTGGTCTATGTATACAATGGAATATTCCTCAGCCATTAGAAACAACAGATACCCACCATTTGTTTTGATGTGGATGGAACTGGAGGGTATATGCTGAGTGAAATCAGTCAATCGGAAAAGGACAAACATTATATGGTCTCATTAATTTGGGGAATATAAAAATTAGTGAAAGGGAATAAAGGGAAAGGAGAGAAAATGAGTGAAAATATCAGTGAGGGTGACAACATGAGAGACTCCTAACTCTGGGAAATGAACAAGGGGTAGTGGAAGGGGAAGTGGGCCGGGGGTTGGGGTGACTGGATGACGGGCACTGAGGAGGGCACTTGGCAGGATGAGCACTGAGTGTTATGCTATATCTTGGCAAATTGAACTCCAATAAAAAATTAAAAAAAGAAGCCAGTTGCATTTCTATATGCTAATAACGAGACAGAAGAAAGAGAAATCAAGGAATTGATCCCATTTACATTTACATGAAAAACCATAAGATGCCTAGATATAAACCTAACCAAAGTGGCAAAGAATCTTTACTCTGAAACAATAGAATACTTATGAAAGAAATTGATGAAGACACAGAGAAATGGAAAAACATCCCATGCTCACAGATGGAAAGAATAAATATTGTTAAAATGTCTATGCTACCCAACGCAAACTACACTTTCAATGCAATCTCTATCAAAATACCATCAACAGGGCAGCCCAGGGTGGGGGTAGGGGGGCTCAGTGGTTTAGCGCCGCCTTCAGCCCAGGGTGTGATCCTGGAGACCCAGGGATCGAGTCCCACGTCAGGCTCCCTTCATGGAGCCTGCTTCTCCCTCTGCCTGTGTCTCTGCCCCCCCCTTCTTTGTGTGTGTGTGTGTCTCATGAATAAATAAATAAAATCTTTAAAAAAATACCATCAACATTATTCACAGAGCTGGAACAAATAATCCTAAAATTTGAATGGAACCAGAAAAGACCCTGAGTAATCAAAGGAATCTTGAAAAAGAAAATCAAAGCTGGGAGCATCACAATGTCTGACTTCAAGCTGTATTACAAAGCTGTGATCATCAAGACAGTGTGGTACTGGCACAAAAAAAGACACATAGATCAATGGAACAAAATAGAGAACCCAGAAATGGGCCCTCAACTCTGTGATCAACTCATCTTTGACAAAGCAGAAAAGAGTATCCAATGGAAAAAAGACAGTCTCTTCAACAAATGGTGTTGGGATAAACTGGACAGCAACATGCAAAAGAATGAAACTGGGCCACTTTTTTACACCATACACAGAAACATCAAAAATGGTTGAAAGACCTGTGAGAGGGGAATCCATCAAGTTCCTAGAGCAGAAGAGAGCAGGACTTCTTTGACCTTGGCCACAGCAACTTATTGCTAGGCATGTCTCCAAAGGCAAGGGACACAAAAGCAAAATGAAGATTTGGGACTTCATCAGAATAAATGTGTTCTTCACAGCAAAAGAAATAGTCAATAAAACTAAAAGGCAGCCTACAAACTGGGTGAAGATATTCATAAATGACATATCAGATATAAGGCTAGTATCCAAAATCTATAAAAACTTATTGAACTCAACACTCAAAAAAACAAAAAATCCAGTCAAGAAATGGCAGGAGACATGATCAGAAATTTCTCCAAAGAAGACATACAGATGGTCAACAGACTCATGAAAAAATGCTCGATATCACTCAGCATCAGGGAAATACAGATCAAAACCACAATGAGATACTACCTGACACTGGTCAAATTAGCTAAAATTAACAATTGAGAAAACAAAAGATGTTGGTAAGGATGTGGAGAAAGTTGGTGTGAATGCAATCTGGAAAGCAATCTGTGAAACGACTCTGGAAAACAGTATGGAGGTTCTTCAAAGGTTAAAAATAGAACTACACTGAAATCTAGCAATTGCAATACTAGGTATTTATCCAAAGAATACAAACATAATGATTCAAAGGGGCACATGCACCCCAATATTTATAGCAGCAATGTCCACAGTAGCCAAACTATGGAAAGAGTAATATTGGAATATTACTCAGCCATCAAAAAGAATGAGAGCTTACCATTTGCAATGACATGGATGGAACTAGAGGATATTATGCTAAACGAAATAAGTCAGTCAGAGAAAGACAGATGCCATATGATTTACTTCATTTGTGAAACTAAGCAATAAACTAATAAAATAGATGAACATATGGAGGGGAAGGAAAAATAAAATAAGATGAAAACAGAGAGGGAGACAAACCATAAGAGACTCTTAACTATAAGAAACAAACTGAGGGTTGCTGGAGGGGTGATGGGTGGGGGGCTGGGGTAATTGGGTGATGGGCATTAAGGAGGCCACTTAATGTAATGAGCACTGCGTCTTATATGTAAGTGATGAATGAGTCTCTAAATTCTACCTCTGAAACTAATAATATAGTATAATGGTAACTAAATGGAATTTAAATAAGACAATTGTAAAAATTGGCAGAGGGGGATCCCTGGATGGCTCAGAGGTTCAGCGCCTGCCTTTGGCCCGGAGCGTGATCCTGGAGTCCTGGGATCGAGTCCCGCATCAGGCTCCCTGCATGGAGCCTGCTTCTCCCTCTGCCTGTGTCTCTGCCTCTCTCTCTCTCTCTCTTTTTCTCTCTTTCTCTCTCTGTCTCTCACGAATAAATAATAAATAAAATCTTTAAAAAATAAAATAAAAAATAAAAATAAAAATTGGCAGAGGATCTGAATAAACAGTGTTACAGAGAAGACATGCAGATGGCCAATAGACACATTAGGAGATGCTCAACATCACTTAATCATTAGGGAAATGTAAATCAAAACCATATTGAGATACTACCTTGCTCCTGTTAGGGTGACTAGAATCAAAAAGATAAGTAATGTAAAAAGATGTATGCACCCTTTATTTATTATATAATAATTTACAATAGCCAAGATATGTAAGAATTCATAATCCATCCATAGATAAATGGATAAAGAAAATGTGATACATTTTCATATACACATACTTATATATAATGAAATATTACTCAGCCAGTAAAATGATGATATGTTTCCTTTTGCAACAACATGGACACACCTAGAGGGCACTATGCTAAGTGAAATAAGTCAAACAGAGAAAGACAAATACCATAAGAATTCACTTATATGTTGAATCTAAAAAGCAAAACAAATGTATAAAATGCAGAATAAGACCTATAAATATTGATAATAAGCTGACAGGAAGGAGTGGCATGATGGGCAAAATAGATGAAGGCGAGTAGGACATACAGGTTTCCAGGTATGGAATGGATAAGTGTGACAAGAAATACAGCATAGGGATACAGTTAATGATATTGTAATAACTTTGTGTGGTGACAGATGGTAACTATATAATGTATAGACTTGTTGAATCACTATGTTGTACACTTGACATTAATATTGTAAGTCAAGTATACATCAATAAAGAAAAGGAAAGAAAAAAGTGCTAGAGGAAGTGAGGTTATCTGCATATTAAACATGGAGCCACTTATCAGGGATGCAGAAGGATACATAACCCTGGGCTATAAATTGAGATGCAGATTAATGGAGAGGCCCTCTGCTTCAGAAGTGAAAATGTATATTTGATTGCTGGAATTTGAGCCTAATAGGCCAAAACCACTCCTCAGTCACATTCATAATGAGAATGGGGAACTGAGAGGTAAGGAAAGTCAGGAAGCAAATTCTTTGCTTCCAAATCTCTTAACAATCTTTTAATGGCATACTGGTCTAGAATCTTTGGCAATAGGATAATAGGCAGAGGTGGCCTAGCATGGGAACAAAATAATGTTGGCAGTAAAAGTCCAAATTGAAGTCATAAGGTATAGGTCTTCCATAAACTGCAACCAGAAAAGGCCAAGACCAGTAATAAATGTAGACATCAAATTACAAATAACAGCTGCCTTTCAACATTATTATTGTTTTCTTTAGTTATTTCCTTGTCTCCTAATGAGGATATGTTTACTGGGGAGGCAGCATTAGATCAGGTGGGGAGCAGAGCCAAGGTTTAATCTGTCAACAATTTTATCTGACTCAAGACTTTACTAAAGATCCTACACTATGAGTGCCACTTAAGAATTTCAGAGTATTTTTTTCCAATCTAGCATTTTTTATCTAACTTTATCTAATTTATTATTTAACTTCTCTCAATGGAACTGTGAGGGCAATTTTTTAAAAAAAAATCTTTGTTTTATTGCTATTGAACCCTTACTGAACCCTTGTGCACTGTTGGTGGGAAGGTAAAACAGTATGGAGTTTCCTCAAAATATTAAAAAATAGTCATACCATATAAACCAGTAATTTCACTACTGGCATTTACCAGAAGAAAATGAAAACACTAACTCTGAAAGATATATATACCCCCATGTTCCTTGTGAGGGCAAGTATTGATATCCTCATTTCATAATAGCAGAAACTAAGACTAAAATGATTAAGGTACTTAGTCAGAAAATAGGAAGTCCAGGACCCAATGTCAGGGCTACTGATTCTGTGTTTTAGGGAAAGATTAAAGCAGGGTAAGAGTGAACAGCATACCCTCACAGTCCCAGTCTTCCAATCTATGAATGCCTGGATTTGGTGAGATGTGGTATGTTTTCTAACAAAGGGTACTGAATCAAGGCCTAGCTATTTAAAAGCTGGAATAGGCAAAACTAAGAGCAGCATAGGTATATGTCAACATAGAGGATGGCTCCTTAAGAAAATTTAAAAAGAGCATGTTCTAGCTAATACTGATGTAAGAAAATAATATGAGAGTTTTCTGGCTTAACACAAGGTTAAGAAAAGACAGCTTGGCTGACAGTATGTTTGGAAGATGAAATTCTTCAGAATGGGGTCAAAGGTATAGGAAAACAGTAATAAAGACATGGGAGGAGGGACTCCTGGGTGTCTCAGTGGTTGAGCGTCTGCGTTCGGCTCAGGACCTGGTCCCAGAGTTCCGGGATTGAGTCCCACATCAGGCTGCTGCATGGAGCCTGCTTCTCTCTCTGCCTGTGTCTCTGTTTCTTTCTTTGTGTCTCTCATGAATAAATAAATAAAATCTTAAAAAAGAAGACATGGGAGGAAAAACTACTGATTTTGAGTTGCAAAACAAAGATGTCTGATTCTAGGCAGAAAGCCTGGGTTATGCTCAATTCAGCCAAGCATATCTCATTAATTCATCCCATGACAAAGAATGAAACAATATCTTGCTGGCCACACATTAATCTACAGTGATTGCAAAGGAATACCTATTTCTGATGGAAATAGCCAATCCTTTTTGCTGAAAGATACCTATTAACTACCATTAAATCTAAACAGTACCGCTTTCAAACACTGAATGGACATGGTTGTACATGTCTCTTTGTACACATGTGTGAGGGCTTCTGTTCTGTTTCACTTCCTTACCAACAGTTGGTACAGTCATGCTTCTAAATTTTTACCAGGTTGATAGCTATAAAATGCTACTTCCTTTTAACTTGCATTTCCTTGAATATCTAATGATTTTGGTTGTCTTATATTCATTGACTATTCAGATTCCTTTTCATGAACTGTTGTTTCCTACTTAAGTTATTCAATACACTGGCAATTAATGTTTATGTGTGTTCTGGGATAGGAATGTAGTTTTTACACATGAATAACCTGTATTCCTGGCACATATTTCAGCAGCACATGCTTTTCTGATATATAATACCTTTCCTGCCATGTATCAAGTTTTCATATATTTATAGTTTCTGCATGTACTATTCTGTTTCATTGGTTTTAATGTGTAGGCTCACTTCGGATGGGAGTGTTTGTGCTTCTTTTTACTTTTTTTGTTTTTATTTTATATTTTTAAGATCTTATTCATTTATTCATGAGAGACACAGAGAGAGGCAGAGACAGAGGCAGAGGGAGAAGCAGATTCCCTGCGGGGAACCCAATGTGGGACTCCATCCCAGGACTCTAGGTTCATGACCTGAGTCAAAGGCAGATGAGCTCGCTCAACCACTGAACCACCCAGGCACTCCCTTTTTTGTTTATTTTAGTTAAATTTTGTATTTAAAAAAATTAATGTATAATTTACATACAGTATAATTTGCTCTTTGTGGTAAACAATCATTTAACTACCAATACAAACCAGACATAGAACAGTTCTATCAACTGTAAAAATTCACTTATGCTTCTTTTTTGTTATTCCCCCCCCCCCATCAGCCTGTAGCACCCACTGATCTGGTTTTTGCCTCTACAGTTTGGCCCTTTCCAGAATGTCATATTAATGGAATCATATAGTAGTAGCCTTCTGTGTCTGGCTTCACTTAGATAATCCATTGAAATTCATCCATGATTGTTGCATCTATTAGTAGTTCCTGTTTTTGCTGAGTAGTATCCTATTGTAGTTTATGGATTTACCACTGGAAAAACATTTGGAATATATTTATGGAATAAAGATTCTATAAACATAAACCTAAAAGTTTTAGTGTGACATAGTTTATATTTATCTTGGGTTAATACCTAGGAGTAGGATTGCTGAGTTGTATGCTTAACTTTATTAGGAATTAGTAGCCTCTTTTTCAAAATGGACATACCATTAAATTCCTACCAGCAGTGTATCATAATTCTAGTTTTGAATCCTTGCAAGCACTTCATATTGCCTTTTGTTTTTTTTTCTTTTAAAAAAAATCCTAAAGCTCTTTGAATAAGTTGCTAATGGTACCACATTATGGTTATAAATTGCATTTTCTGATTGCAGTTTTTCAAGTGTTTGTCATCTATGTATTTTCTTTGGTGAAATACCTATTTAGACCATTTGCAAGAAATTATGGGTTGTTTTTGGTTTCTTATTACTGAATTTTAAAATTTCTTTCTATATTCTATATACAGGTCCTTTGTTAGGAATAGAATATAAAAATATTTCTTCTAGGGACATCTGGGTGGGTCAGCTGGTTAACCATTTGCCTTTGGCTCAGGTCATGATCTTAGGGTCCTGTAATTAAGTGCCATGTTGGGCTTCCTGCTCAGCCAGGAGTCTGCTTCTCCTCTACCTCTCCTCTGGCTTGTGTTCTCTCTCTCTTTCAAATAAATAAATAAAATATTTAAAAAATATTTCTTCTAGTCATTGAATTTTTTAAAGCATTTAATAAGTGTCCCTGAATAAATTCTGATTTTCACTAGTATTTCTTTTATTTATCTATTTATTTTTCATAATGGTAAATATAATCTTTTATCCCCATCACCTATTTCACCCATTCTCCCACCCCCCTTCTCTCTCGTAATGAACATTTTACTCTCTATAGTTGAGAGTCTGTTTCTTGATTTGTCTCTTTTTTTCCTTTGCTTATTTGTTTTGTTTCTTAAATTCTACATATGAGTGGAATCATATGGTATTAGTCTTTCTCTGACTGACTTATTTAGCTTAGCATTATAACTCTCTAGCCCTATCTATGTTGTTGAAAATAGCAAGATTTCATTCATTTTTATAGCTGAATAATATTCCATTGTGTATATATACCACATCTTCCTTATCCACTCATCTATCAGTGGACACTTGGGCTGCTTCCATAGTTTGGCTATTGTGAATAATACTGCTATAAACAAAGGAGTTCATGTAGCCCCTTGAATCAGTATTTTTGTATTCTTTGGGTAAATATTCAGTAGTGCAATTGTTGGATCATAGGGTAATTCTATTTTTAACTTTTTGAGGAATCTCCATACTGTTTTCCACAGTGGCTGCACCAGTTTCCATTTACACCAACAATATACAGAGGGTTCCTTTTTCTCTGCATTTTTGCCAACACTTGTTTTTTCTTTAGTTTTTTATTTTAACCATTCTGAGAGGTGTGAGGTGATGTCTCATTGTAGTTTCGATTTGCATTTCCCTGATGGTGAGTGATGTTGAGCATCTTTTCATGTATCTATTGGTCATCTGAATGTCTTCTTTGGAGAAATATATGTTCATGTCTTCAGCCGATTTTTATTTTTATTTATTTATTTTTTTAAAAGATTTTATTAATTTATTCATGACACACACACACATATATGTGTATAGAGAGAGAGAGAAAGAAAGAGGCAGAGACACAGGCAGAGGGAGAAGCAGGCTCCATGCAGGGAGCCTGATGTGGGACTCAATCCCAGGTCTCCAGGATCAGGCCCTGGGCTGAAGGCAGCGCTAAACTGCTGAGCCACCCGGGCTGCCCTTCAGCCCATTTTTAATTGGATTATTCATTTAATGTGTGTTGAGTTTTACGTTTTTTTTATTTTTTGAGTTTTATAAGTTTTTAATATATTTTTGGATTCTAACCCTTTATTGGATATGCCATTTGCAAATATATTTTTCTATTCAGTTGGTTACCTTTTAGTTTTGTTGATTGTTTCCTTCACTGTACAGAAGCTTTTTTTTAATAAAAGATTTTATTTATTTATTCATGAGAGACTTAGAGAGAGGCAGAGACACAGGCAGAGGGAGAAGCAGGCTCCCTGTGAGGAGCCTGATATAGGACTTGATCCCAGGACCCCGGGATCACAACCTGAACTAAAGGCAGACACTCAACCACTGAACCATCCAGGCGTCCCTGTACAGAAGCTTTTTGTCTTGATGGAGTCCCAGTAGTTTTTTTTTTTTTTTTGTCTTTTTACAATTTCTGAGTAATTTACTTTTCCAAGTATGATAAAGTAAAGCTCTGTAATATATTACATATTAATAGACAGTTGTAAAGAGAAGATTTTCTGTATCTGGTTGATGTGTGAGTGTGCACCTGCATACAAACATATAAATATACAAACAATATGTATTTTTTGTTTTCCTTACCTCAAGAGACATATCTAGAAAGATATTGCAACTGACATCAGCTGTGTTACTGCCTGTGTTCTTTTCTAGGATTTTTATGGCTTCAGGTCTCACATTTTGGTCCTTAATCCATTTTGGGTTCATTTTTATGTATGGGTGTAAGAAAGTGGCCCAGTTTCATTCTTTTGCACAAAGCTGTCCAGTTTTCCCAACACAATTTGTTGAAGAGATTTTTTCCCATTGGATATTCTTGCTTCCTTTGTCAAAGATTAATTGACCATATAATTGTGGGTTCGTTTCTGGGTTTTTTCTTTTGTTTCATTAATCTTTTTTATAAATTTATTTTTTATTGGTGTTCAATTTGCCAACATACAGAATTACACCCAGTGCTCATCCCATCAAGTGCCCCCCTCAGTGCCCATCACCCAGTCCCCCCCACCACCCGCCCATCTCCCCTTCCACCACCCCTAGTTCGTTTCCCAGAGTTAGGAGCCTCTCATGTTCTGTCTCCCTTTCTGATTTTTTGCACTCATTTTTTCTCCTTTCCCCTTTATTCCCTTTCACTATTTTTTATATTCCCCAAATGAATGAGACCATATCATGTTTGTCCTTCTCCGACTGACTTATTTCACTCAACATAATACCCTTCAGTTCTATCCATGTCAAAGCAAATGGTGGGTATTTGTCGTTTCTAATGGCTGAGGAATATTCCATTGTATACATAGACCACATCTTTATCCATTCATCTTTCGATGGATACCGAGGCTCCTCCCACAGTTTGGCTACTGTGGACATTGCTGCTATAAACATAAAACATTGGGGTGCAGGTGTCCCGGCGTTTCATTATCTTTGGGGTAAATCCCCAGCAGTGCAATTGCTGGGTCATAGGGCAGATCTATTTTTAACTCTTTGAGGAATACACTCTTGATTTGTATTTCCCTGATGCCAGTGATGGGGAGCATTTTCTCATGTGCTTGTTGGCCATGTCTATGTCTTCCTCTGTGAGATTTCTGTTCATGTCTTTTGCCCATTTCATGATTGGATTGTTTGTTTCTTTGCTGTTGAGTTTAATAAATTCTTTATAGATCTTGGAAACTTAGCCCTTTTTCTGATACGTCATTTGCAAATATCTTCTCCCATTCTGTAGGTTGCCTTTTAGTTTTGTTGACGGTATCTTTTGCTGTGCAAAAGCTTCTTGATGAAGTTCCAGTAGTTCATTTTTGCTTTTGTTTCTCTTTCCTTCATGGATGTATCTTGCAAGAAGTTACTGTGGCCGAGTTCAAAAAGGGTGTTGCCTGTGTTCTCCTCTAGGATTTTGATGGAATCTTGTCTCACATTTAGATCTTTCATCCATTTTGAGTTTATCTTTGTGTATGGTGTAAGAGAATGGTCCAGTTTCATTTTTCTGCATGTGGATGTCCAATTTTCCCAGCACCATTATTGAAGAGACTGTCTTTTTTCCAGTGGTTAGTCTTTCCTCCTTTGTTGAATATTAGGTACCATACTTTCTTGATCACTACAGCTTTATAATACAGCTTGAAGTCTGAAATTGTGATACCTCCACTTTTGTTTTTACTTTAGATTGTTTTGGCTCTTTGAGGTCTTTTTTGGTTCCATACAAATTTTAGGATTGTTTGTTCCAGTTCTGTGAAAAATGCTGTTGGTATTTTGATATGTAGATTGCTTTGGATATGTATGCATATTTTAACAATATTTGTTCTTCTAATTTTTGAGTATGCAATGTCTTTTCATGTCTCACCTTCAACTTATTTCATTAGTGTTTTATTGTTTTCAGTAAAGGTCTTTTACTTATTTGATCAAGTTTACTCCTAGGTATTTTACTATATAGGTACAATTGTAAATGGGATTCTTTTCTAATTTTTCTTTCTGCTGCTTCATTATCAGTGTATAGAAATGCAGTGGATTGGGGATCCCTGGGTGGCTCAGAGGTTTGGCTCCTGCCTTAGGCCCAGGGCATGATCCTGGAGTCCCAGGATGGAGTCCCACATCCGGCTCCTTGCATGTAGCCTGCCTCTCCCTCTGCCTGTGTCTCTGCCTCTCTGTCTCCCTCTCTCTCTCTGTGTCTCTCATGAACAAATGAATAAAACCTTCAAAAAAAAAAAAGGAATGCAGTGGATTTCTGCACATTAGTTTTGTATCCTGTGACCTTCCTGAATTCATTTATCAGTTTCTAGTGTCTTTTTGATGAAGTCTTTAGGGTTTTGTATATATAGTATCATGTCATATGCAAATAGTGCGTTTTACATCTTTCTTACTGTTTTGGATGCCTTTCTTTTCTTGTTTGATTGCTGTGGCTAGGAATTCCCGTAATATATTGAATAAAAATGGTGAGGGTGGACATCCTTGTCCTGTTCCTGATCTCAGAGGGAAAAGCTCTCAGTTTTAACCCATTGAGTATGATATTGGCTGCAGGTTTTTCATATAAGGCCTTTATTATGTTGAGGTATGTGTCTTCTATACTTCTTTTGTTGAGGGTTGTTATCATAAATGGATGTTGTACTTTATGAAATACTTTTCCTATATCTATTGAAATGATCATATAGTTTTTATCCTTTCTTTTATTGATGTGATATATCAGATTGATTGATATGTAAATACTGAATCATCCCTGTATACCAGGAATAAATCCCCGTGATTATGGTGAATGATTTTTTTTAATGTTTTGGTGGATTTGGTTTGCTAATATTTTGTTGAGGATTTTTGTATCCACGTTCATCAGAGATACTGACCTGTAATTCTCTTTTTTGTTGTTGTCTGTTTGGGGGTTTTTGTTGTTGGTGGTGGTGGTGTGTGTGTGCGTGTGTGTGTTTATTGGAGGTATGCTGGCTTCAGAATGAGTTTGGAACTTTTCCTTCCTCTTCTATTTTTGGAAAAGTTTGAGAAGAATAGATATTAACTCTTATTTAAATAGTTAGTAGGGTTTACCTATGAATCCATCTGATCCTGGACTTTTATTTTTTGTGTTTTTTTGATTACCAATTCAATTTCATTAACCAGTAATCAGTCTGTTCAGAGTATCAATTTCTTCTTGATTCAGTGTTGGAAGATTGTGTTTCTAGGAATTTGTCCATTTTTTTCTACGTTGTGCAATTTGTTGGCATATACTTTTTCATAATATTCACTTATAATTCTTTGTATTTCTGTGGTGTTGGTTATTTCTTCTCTTTAATATCTGAATTTATTTATTTAAGTTCTCTCTTTTGATGAATCTGGATAGAGGTTTATCAATTTTGTTGGTCTTTTTGAAGAACCAGCTCCTGGTTCCATTGATCTGTTCTATTTTTTTTTCATTTCTGTATCATTTATTTCTGCTCTAGTCTTCATTATTTCATTCCTTCTGTTGGTTTTGGGTTTCTTTTCTTTTTCTAGCTCCTTTAGGTGTAAGTTTTTGTTGTTGATTTGAGATTTTTCTTACTTCTTGAAGTAGGCCTGTATTGCTATATAGACTTCCTTCTTAGAACCTTTTTTGCTCCACCCCAAAGATTTTGGACCATTGTGTTTTCATTTTCATTTGCCTCCAGGTATTTTTTTTATTTCCTTTTTGATTTCTTGGTTGACATATTCATTGTTTAGTAGCATGTTTTTTAACTTCCATGTATTTGTGCTCTTTCCAAATTTTTCCTTGTGATTGATTTCTAGTTTTATTGTGTTGCAGTCAGAAAGATGCGTGGTACAACTCTTATCTTCTTAAAATTGTGGAGACTTGCTTTGTGACTTAACGTGATCTATTCTGGAGATTGTTCCATGTGCCCTTGATAACAATGTGCATTCTGCTGTTTTAGGATAGACTGCACTGAATATGTCTATTAAATCCATCTGGTACCATGTATCATTAAAAGCCATCGTTTTCTGGGATCCCTGGGTGGCGCAGCGGTTTAGCGCCTGCCCTTGGCCCAGGGCGCGATCCTGGAGACCCAGGATCGAATCCCATGTCGGGCTCCCGGTGCATGGAGCCTGCTTCTCCCTCTGCCTATGTCTCTGCCTCTCTCTCTCTCTCTATCATAAATTAAAAAAAAAAAGCCATCGTTTTCTTGTTGATTTTCTGCTTAGATAATCTGTCTGTTGATGTAAGTGGGGTGTTAACGTCCTCTACTATTATAGTATTACTATGGATTAATTTATTTTTATTTGTTAACTGTGTTTTGTACTTGGGTGGTCCTATGTTGGGTACATAAATATTTAAAGTTGTTGTATCTTCTTGTTGTATTGTCTCCTTAAATGATTATATAGTGTCTTTCTTTGTCTCCTATTACAGTCTTTGATTTAAAGTCGATTTGGTCTGATATAAGAATGCTATCCTGACTTTCTTTTCACTTACATTTGCATGTTTAATGTTTCCTCATCCCTTCACTTTCAATCTACTTGTGACTTTAAGTCTGAAGTCTCTCTAGGCAGCATATAGATGAGTCTGTTTTTTATCCATTCTCTTAACCTATATCTTTTTATTGGAGCATTTAGTCCCATTTAAATTCAAAGTAATTATTAATAAGTGTGTATTTATTGTAACTTGTTATTTGTTTTGTGTTTGTTTTTGTGGATCTTCTCTGTTACTTTCTTCCCTTGCTCTCTTCTCTCGCCGTAAGTTGCTTTCTTTAGTGATATACTTGGATTCCTTTCTCTTTTGTTTTTGTATATCTGGTACTGGTTTTTGATTTGTTGTTACTATTTGGTTTGTATATAACATCCACTGTATATAGCTTTCTATACTATGTCAATAATTGCATAAATTTGAACCCATTCTTCCTCTTTTCACCACCACATTTTAAGTATATGGTGTCATACTTTATAATCCTTTTATTTTGCGAGTCCCTTGACTGAGTTTTACAGATATATTTACTGCTTTTGTTTTTCCTATTTCTCTTACTCTTACTTATGGTCTTTCCATTCCACTCAAAGGGTCCCCTTTAACATGTCTTTTAGGGATGGTTTAGTCATCATTAAAGTCACCTTTAATTTCTGTTTGTCTCAGAAATTCTTTATCTCTCCTTTTTTCTGAATGACAGCCTTCATTTTTTCCCTTTTTTTTAAAAAAATATTTTATTTATTCATGAGAGACACACAGAGGCAGAGACATAGGCAGAGGGAGAAGCACTTGAAACAAGCACTTTTAACAAGGTGGTGCTGATCATCTTCCACAGGGGACATGCATCTGCTGTGGAGACTGGGGTAGCCTGGACTTTCTTTTGCAGGGTGTGCAGTTTTAACAAGGTGCATGCATCCTCTGCAGGAAGTGACCAGCTGCCACTGCCACTAGGACCGATGCCCCACAAAGTATACAATGGGAGATGTTCTGTTGGCAAGGTTTGTACCTGTTTTCTCAGGGAGGTTACCCACAGTGCTGGAACTAAGGCAACCTTGAATAGAGGAGGCTGGGTAAAGTATCAACAAGTTAGGTAATGAATGTCAGGTTGTGCTGGTTACAGCAGGTGGCTATGTGTTTATGCTGGGGGTAGAGGAGGGAAATGGCTTACCATCTCCTTTATTCCTGGAGAAGACCTCAGGGAACTCTAAGATTAGCAAATAACTCTCCCTACCAAATGCCTCAGGTGGTTTTCAAACTGTTGCCTCTATACCATATATCTGTGGACTCTTTGTTGCACTGTCTCTTTAAGGGTAGGGACTCAGTTTCCTATTGCCTTCCAGGCTGTCCCAAAGCTGAGCCACCAATTTTTAAAGTTCTAGGCTTTAAGTCCCACTGGTTTTAAGAACTCAAGAAATTAGGTCCTTGTGGTTTTCAAAGCCAAATATGGGGATTCATCTTTCCCAATCAGACTCCACACTGTGACAGTCTGTTTCTCTTCCCTCTCTGCACCTGTAGCTCTCTCCCTCCAGAGGTCAGGCCCACCATGTCTTCTCCTTTCCTACCCTCTTCTGTGCAGCCTCTTCTCTACATTTAGTTGTGGAGTTTTTTCTGCCAGTTTGGGTTATTTTCTGGATTATTTACACTAAGGTGAGTATTATTTATAGTTGTGTCCATGGGATGAGGTGTGCTTAGAATCCTCCTATTCCACCATCTTCCCCAAAAGTCCTCTTGTTTTAGCGGACAATCCACTTGATTAAATTCAGTCTGCAAGGTTTGCCTTGGTCTCTGTGGGTGGTGATGCCCATCTTTTTCAGTTTTCAAAGCCTTTGCTACCTTTGCTATGGTGCATTTGTTTTATCTCACACATGTATCTGTAGAAGATAGTCTAAGACTCAAGCCGTGATTTACATATTAGCTCATATTTCAATTTTCAAAATCTTTGCTGTGCTTCTTTTGGTCTGTCCTATACTTTACTACTTAAGATTAGTCTGATATTGAGGTTGTAGTTTAAATCATTGTGTACTTCTCAAAGTCTTTGGTATGGTGCCTTTCCTATGCATGTGCTCAAGGGTAAGCCTATGATTTTAGGGGTTCATATACTGAATGAGTGCATCCTTTTCTTTAACCCCCTTCCCTTTTGGATCTCCCCCACTGTCTTGTCTGCAGTGGCCCTTTTCCCCTGACTGTCTGGCAAGACAGATAGGGCTTTTTATTCAGAGGTTTGGCTGCTTGTGCCAGTGTCCCACTATGCAGCATTGCCTTTGAGGCGGAACTGCAAGAAAAAAGAATAAATCCAGGAAACTTATTTCCCTGTAGATTGCTTCTCCAAGTTTTAACTTCCCTTTATAACCTTTATAACCCACCTGTTCTTTTTAACTTTTCACAGTCCTTGGGTAATTGCTTTTATATTTTGTCCAGAGATTTTATTTATAATCAGAGGAAAATAAAGGCTGTAGTACACTTACTCCCTTACTCCACAATGCCAGAAACTAGTTTGGGGCAAGATGGTTTTGTTTTAATTTTAGTTTTTACTTTTACTTGCTGTATAGTGGTTTTGTGGTTTGCTTATACCCTGATCACTATCCTAAAATGGACTTAAAATAATATTTTGAAGTTTCTTCTCCTGTGATCTGCTGATCCATTCCTATTCTAACAAGCCACTTGGCTTAATTCCTAATCCCAAGACTATGTCTTAATACATCATGTCATCCCAACCCACCTGCTAACCCTAGCCTGTGGCCTCAATCAGAGCCTTATACTAGGCATCAATCCAGCTTCACTTTTCTAGCCTCTTTATGAGGAGAGCCCCAAATCTGACAGGTACTCAGCCTGCTTCCAGCCACCCCTTTTGTACAGAAAAAGTATTTTAGTCTTCTTAAATTATTAGTTTTTACTATTATTATGTTTTACTATATTATTTTTTTAATTTTATGACTGTCTTAATTTTATTTTTTTCTTATTTTAAATGTAAGCATAATTAACACACAGTGTTATATTGGTTTCAGGTATACAATAGAAGGATTTAACAATTCTATATGTTAGTCAGTGCTTATCATAAATGTACTCTTAACCCTCTTCACCCATTTAACCCATCTCCCTCTCCCCTCTGGCAACCACCAGTTTGTTCTCTATATTTAAGAATTTATTTTGTTCATCTCTTTTTTCTTTGTTCATTTGTTTCTTAAATTCTACATAACATGGTTTCATATGGTATTTGTCTTTCTCTGACTTATTTCACTTAACATTATAACCTCTATATCCCATCAAATCCCATCTATGTTGTTACAACTGGAAGATTTTATTCTTTTTTTTATGGCTGGATAATATTTGTGTGTGTGTGTGTGTGTGTGTGTGTGTGTGTGTACATCACAATGTCTTTATCCAGTTATCTATGGAAGGACATTTGGGTTGCTTCCATATCTTGGCTATTGTAAATGATGCTGCAATAAACATAGGGGTGCATATATCTTTTTGAATTACTGTTTTTGCTTTCTCTGGGTCCAGTACTGGAATTACTGGATCATATGGTAATTCTATTCTTAAATTTTTGAAGAATATCCATACTGTTTTTCAGGGTAGCTGTACCAGTTTACATTCCCACCAACAGAGCATAATGGTTCCCTTTTCTCTACATTCTTGCTAACACAACCTATTTCCTGTGTTTTTTATTTTAGTGATTCTGACTGCCATGAGGTTATATCTTATTTTGGTTTTAATTTGCATTTCCCTGATGATGAGTGATACTAATCACTCTGTATGAGCACTGTTGGTCACCTGTATGTCTTCTTTGGAAAAATGTCTCTTCAGGTCCTCTTCTCATTTTTAAATTGAATTTGTGTTTTGGGTATTGAGTTGTGTAAGTTCTTTATATATTTTGGATATTGACCCCTTATCAGATACGTCATTTGCAAATATCTTCTTTCATTCAGTAGGTTTCCTTTTCATTTTGTTGATTGTTCCCTTCACTGTGCAAAATCTTTTTATTTTGGTATAGTCTCAGTTTAATTTTCTTTTGTTTTTTACACATTTCTTAAGGAAAACAGTGTATGTGCCTCTGGTACCCTTTTCTAATCTATTATGGCCTTGTAAGCCATAATATTTTTGGTATTAGAATCATGGCAAAGTCAACCCCCCCGTTTTTTTACAGATAATAAAACTAAGTTATAATTTGAGTCAGAGGAATTAGGCAAGAAACAGAAATAAAAGATATCCAAATTAGAAAGGAAAACATAAAGCCATCACTATTTATTTATTTTTTAAAATATTTTATTTATTTATTTATTTATTTATTTATTTATTTATTTATTCATTCATTCATTCATTCATTCATGAGAGACACAAAGAGAGAGAGGCAGAGACACAGGCAGAGGGAGAAGCAGGCTCCATGCAGGGAGCTTGACGTGGGACTTGATCCTGGGTCTCCAGGATCACACCCTGGGCTGAAGGCGGTGCTAAATTGCTGAGCCACCCGGTCTTTCCATCATCACTATTTATAGATGACATGACAGATCTATAGAAAACCCTGAAGACTCAACCAAAAAAACTGTTAGAACTAACAAATTAATTTAGTAAAGTGGCAGCAAACAAAATTGATATACATAAATACATAAATCTGTTGTTTCTATACACTAATAACAAAATACCAGAAAGAGAAATTAAGAAAACCATCTCATTTACAACTGCATCAAAAAGAATAAGATACCTAGTAATAAATTTTACCAAGGAGATGAACTACTTCTACACTAAAAACTATAGGACACTGGTGAAAGATATTGAAGCTGACACAAATAAGTGGAAAGATATTCTGTGTTCATGGATTAGAAAAATTAATATTGTTAAAATGTCCATATTACCCAAAGCAACCTACAGATTCATGCAATCTCTATCAAAACACCAAAAGCATTTTTTCACAGAACAAAAAATACTAAAATTTGTACAGAATCACAGAAGACCCCAAATAGCCACAACAATTGTGAGAAAGAACATAGCTGGAGGTATCATGCTCCCAGATTTCCAACTACACTACAAAGCTTATAATAATCAAAATAGTATTATATTTGCATAAAAACAAACACCTAGATTAATGGAACAGAATAGAGAGCACAGAAGTAAACTCATACCTATATTGTCAATTAGTTTACGACAAAGGAGCCAAAAATATACACTGGGAAAAGGACATTCTCTTCAATCAGTGATGTTGGGAAAACTGGATAGCCACATGCAAAAGAATAAAATCTGACCGCTATCTAACACCATACACAAAAATCAACTCAAAACGGATTAAAGACTTGAATATAAGACCTGAAACCATAAAATTCCTAGAAGGAAATGCAGATGGTAAGTTCCTTGACATCAGTCTTGACATTGAATCTTTGGATCTGATGCCAAAGCAGAGACAACAAAAGGAAAAAATAGAGTAGTGGGACTACATTAAACTAAAAAGCTTCTCCAAAGCAAAGGAAACCATCAACAAAGTAAAAAGGCAACCTATTGAATGGGAGAAAATATTTACAAATTATATATCTAATAAGGGGTTAATATCCAAAATACATAAAGAATTCAACTCAATAACAAAAGAAACAAACATATAAATAAACCAATTAAAAAATGGGCAGAAGATCTTAATAAAAACTTTCCAAAGAAGATGGCTTCTTATATCTTCTATAGATGATAGGCTTCTATAGGCTTCTTCATCTTCTATAGATGGCTAACAGGCACATGGAACAATGTTCAACAATACTAATTATCAGGGAAATAAAAGTCAAAACTACAATGAGATATCATCTGACACTTGTTAGAAGTTATTATTAAAAAGACAAAAAATAACAGATGTTAGGACATGGAGAAATGGGAACCCTTGTACACGGTTGTTGGAAATGTAAATTGGCACAGCCACAGTAGAAAACATTTTGAAAGTTCCTCAAAAAATTAAAAAAAATAGACCTACCATGTGATCCACCTATTCCACTTCTGGATATTTATCTGATGAAAATGAAAAGAGACAAGAGAAAATACTAATTCAAAAAGGTATGTGCACCCTTGTGTTCATCACTGATAGATGAATGAATTAAAAAGATGTTACACATATATACAATGAAATACTACTCGGCTGTTTAAAATAAGGAAATTTGGCCATTAGTGACAACATGCATGGCCTTGAGGGTATTATGCTAAGTGAAATAAGGCAGACAGAGAAAGACAAATACCGTGATTTCATATATATAGAACAAATGAACAAACAAAATAAAAAATACTCATAGACACAGAGAATAGATTGGTGATTATCAGAGGGGAAAAGAATTTGTGGGGTGGGAGAAAAGGGTGAAGGGGGTCAATTGTATTGTGATGGATGGTAACGAGACTTATTGTGGTGATCACTTTGTAGGGTATACAAATATCAAAATCTCATGTTGTACGCCTGAAACTAATATTCTGTTACTTACCAATTTTACCTCACTTTAAAAAATATATTTGCTGGGACATCTGGGTGGCTCAGTGGTTGAGCATTTGCCTTCTGCTCAGGGCATGATCCTGGGGTCCCGGGATCGAGTCCCACATTGGGCTCCCCAAATATATGTTTATTTGCTGTACATTCCAGGTACCTGACACTAGATGGAGTAGCATAAACACAGTCCTAGGCTGCTAGCCTACCAAATATTAAAAGCTGTGAGCCTTGCCCAAACAGTCTGTAAAAGAGGGTGTGAGTCAATTGCAGAGATTAGATTAGAGCTAACACAGACTCTTGTAATTTCTACTCCCTTAAATCACCTTTTTGTTACTTCTCTGGAGAGTTTATCTGTAATTAATACTATTGGGGGGTGGAGTCACTGAGGACTTACGGTATCTTAGTCCCAAAGGGTTGTCAAACAGAAAGGCTATTAACATAAGAGAGCATTCCAGCTCTCAGATCTGTGAAAACCTGTCCATAAGTCACTGTAACTCACTCTCTAAATTCATGTAACTAACCAATCCAGACAGTCACATGGGAGCTCATTTCCTCCAGTCCAGTCTCTCTTCCAGATAAAAAGTATATACAACAATAAGTGCTGCTTCTTCAATATTCTCAGTGATCTGCAAATAAGAAAATGAAAAGTTAAGGTTTTGTTCTCCTAGCCAAGGTTCCAGGCCTCGAAGTCTCACTGTTCTTAGGAAGATTGTCATTAGAAAGAATTGAAGAGCCCATTGTGGCCTATAATGAGAAAAAGGGTATAGCTAGTAGGCTTTTGTTCATAGCATTCATCTTATGAGCTTGTCTCTAATGGAATTGTGACAAACTTTCACCACAAATCATTTTGGTGTCAGTAAAAAGAAAAAAAAATCAGACCGGAGCCAGAAGAAAGTGAGTAAGGGATAGTGAGGATGCATAAAACCATGTCAAAGGGAGAGGAGACATAGTCAAAAGAAGTCAGAATATTTAGTCTGGAAAGAAACAAGAAGAGCAAATTTAGGGGTATCACTATCACTTTCTTTCAATCTCTGCAGGTCTTTAAATCTCACAAGATTAAGAAGCAAACTTTGTTGTGTGAATCCAAAGGGCGGTGCTAAGACCAATGTTGATATGTGTGCTAAGGCGAAACAGCTAGAGTTGGGAAACCTACTTTGATTTTTGCTCAAAGGAGAAAATTCGTGATTTCTTGGGAACCTATTTGTTTGTTTGTTTTATTGATAATATTTAAGTATATATCCTTTTTTAATGTATAAATTTATTTTTTATTGGTGTTCAATTTGCCAACATGTAGAATAACACCCAGTGCTCATCCCGTCAAGTGCCCCCCTCAGTGCCCGTCACCCAGTCACCCCCCACCCCCCACCCACCTCCCCTTCCACCACCCCTAGTTCGTTTCCCAGAGTTAGGAGTCTTTCATGCTGTCTCCCTTTTGGGAACCTATATGAAGTCCAACTAGAAAATACAGAATGTTATGAACAACATGTTCAATGTAAACACAGTGATCACTCACTGATTGGCTTATCTTTACTCTTTCAGATCAAAGTTAGCAGAAATAATATTGGGACTGATTGGGAGTACAACTGAGGGCTAAGATCATATGCGTTCAGGAGCTTCAAGCACTTCCAATATCATGGCAAATTTGCAAAAGGAAAGCATAATTTTGTTCTCCTTTTGTTTCAAAGGAAGGAAGGAAGGATCCACAAATCAAATAAATCACCAAGGAGCATCTGAAAATAATTGTTAAGCAGTGGAGGAGAGGCCCTTTTATCTCTCCATAAACTCATATCTCACATTTGTTTCTCCTAAGACTATGAATAGGGGCTATACTATGAATTGTAGCTCTCAGCAGTTCTAGTCTAATTCACTGGTCTTTTCATTGATTTAAATGAAAGAGCCAACTCCTAGTCATTCTTTCATACAGAGAAGCAGGAATAGTGAGTGGACACTCTCTTCTATGTCTGGGACCCAGGACCTTAGATTTTTGGGTGATTTTTGTCTATTTTTCTTTTACCCATTTATTCTTCCTTGCTTTTTCCTTCAATCCTTTTCTGCTTATCTCTTCTCTCCACCCCCCCCCAGTTATTTACTTTCCTTTTTTATACCAGTGTACTAGACCAAACTTCCCAACTCTTTCCTTGCTGCAAAGGCAGGAAAATGTCTGAAGCTTGAATGAGCCCTAATTCATTGGGAAAGCATCTATTCTCCACTGTTTCCTTCTTAGCAAGCAAGGGGTGCCTTTTAAGTAAAAGTGAATAGTTGAGAGACAGGAGGGGCACCAAATTTCCATAAAACCTCCTACTTTCCTCAGGCAGCTTACTTCTTCTTGTTACCAGTGGGTACCTTTAGTCAGATGCTTTTTGCTTGGCCTTACAGTTAGAGTTCCTAGTTAGTACAAAAAAAATCAGAATTTGGATGGTCCCATACCCTCATTGTACAAGAACACAGCTAAAAGGAAAACGGTCTTGTTCAAGTTATTCAGCAAGTCAGGGGCAGAGATCCAGAACACAAGCCTTGCCATCTTAGCCCAAGACTCTTTGTTATAGCCATTCTCTTTCTACCCACAGTGACTCCACTCTCCCTTTGGTGCTCTCCTGCAACTTAACTTTACCACCATTATCTTTCTCCTTTTTTTTCCCCTGTAGTCTAGGTAACCAACCTGTTTTTAGTCTGCTTAACTATCTTACAATTTTACAGTGATGTTGGTTTAGAAAGTTGTTCTATATCTAACTATATCCTGCCTAGAATATTCAAATGTAGTTGTGCTCTCTTCCATTAATGAGTTAAATTTTTTTATGTCCTCAGGGGTAGGGCAATACTTCTCTAGCCAAATAACCTGGGAGTGTATCTGAAGGGACAAGTTTTCAAGGAGGCATGTTCTGGGTCCTGAAGTGTTTTGTCTTCTTCAAGCATAGAAATGGCTCTGAGAGAAGCCTATACCCTAGATGAAAAACAAACTACTTAAAACACAGCTCTAAGGGTGCTAGGGTGGCATAGTCTGTTAAGCAACCAATTCTTAGTTTTGGCTCAGTATGTGATCTCAGGGTTGTGAGATCGAGCCCCATGAGATTGAGCCCTGCAAGATTGAGCCCCACAAAATCGATCCCCACAAGATCAATCCTGGCAAGAGTGAGCCCTGCAAGGGCAGGCTTTACATTGGGCTCTGTGAGGCTCTGTGCTCAGTGTGGAGTCTGCTTGGGATTCTCTTTTCCTCCCTCTCCCTCTGCCCCTACTTCCCTGCTCATGCACATACACATTCTCTCTCTAAAATAAATAAATAGATCTTTAAAAATAAGTAACACACAGCTCTAGTTTCAAAGATATTATTTGCTGATTAAGCCTGGGAGTAAGGTGTGTGGTTTTTTGTTGTTGTTGTTGTTGTTGTTTTGTTTTTTAAATAATTTTTTATTACATTTAGTTTTATGCTTTTATGTGCAAAATAATAATTACCACTTAATTGCCACTTTTATATATAATACCTGCTTTCAGAGATGTTAAATTTCTTTCTTTGCATTTTATTTTGAAATAATTTTAAACTTAAAGAAAAAAAATAAACTTAAAGAAAAGCTGAAAAATGTTACAGAGAATTTTTATGTATGTTTCACATAGCTTCGCTGCATAATTAGAGGACCAAACCAAGGAAATAACTTTGGTACAATACTATTAACAAAACTACAGACTTATTTTCATTTTGCCAATTTTTCCACTAGTATCTTTTTTCCCCAGTTTCCTGTCCATTTAGTTTGCATTGCATTTGGTTTCAGATCTCCTTGGTTTCCTTCAATCTGTGACAGTTTCTCAGACTTCCCTTGACTTTCATGACTTTGACACTTTTGAAGATTAATAGTCAATTTTTAAAAAGATTTTATTTATTTATTCATGATAGACATAGAGAGAGAGAGAGAGGCAGAGACACAGGCATAGGGAGAAGCAGGCTCCATGCCAGGAGCCTGACACCGGACTCGATCCACGAACTCCAGGATCATGCCCTGGACCAAAGGCAGGTGCTAAACCGCTGAGCCACCCAGGGATCCCCATTAGTCAATTTTCTAAATAGAATGTCCCTCACTTAGGGTTTGTTTAACATCTTGTTATGATTATGTTGAGACTGTACATAGGCAAGACTGCCAAAGAAGTGATATCTCCTTCCCACTGCATCATATCAAGGCTACATGATGTAGTTATGTCTTATCAATGTTGAGGTTAACCTTGATCACTTGATTAAGATGGTGTATGCCAGGTTTCTCCACTATAAGGTTAACATTTTTACCTTTAAAATGAATAATTATTTGGGAGAAAGTAATTTCAGACTATGCAAATATCTCATTTCTAATGAAATCTTCATCCATAAATTTTAGCAACCATCAAAATATTGGGTCTGCAGCAATTATTACTGTGATGCTCTAATGGTGATTTTCCATTTTTCTCATTCCTTTTAAATTTTTCAATTAGTGCCCTTTTGTAAGAAAGAGCTATCTTGGGGTGTGTAGGTGGCTTAGTCAGTTAAGCATCTACCTTTGGCTCAGGTAATGGTCTCAGGGTCCTGAGATAGAGCCCTGCATCAGTCTCCCTGGTCAGCAGGGAGTCTGCTTCTCCCTCCCTCTCTCCCCGCCCCTCCCCCTGCTTGTGTGTACTCTCTCTCCCCCAAATATATAAATAAAATCTTTTTTATTTTTTATTTATTTTTTATTTTTTTATAAATTTATTTTTTATTGGTGTTCAATTTGCCAACATATAGAATAACACCCAGTGCTCATCCCGTCAAGGTGTGTGTTTTGATGAGTTGACTATAGTGCTAATTATTCTTCTTCTTCTGAAAATGTAATTTTAGTGGCTATGCACTGTGGCCTTGAATATACTCAGTGCCTGAGTAGAAGAACAGTGTATTAAGCCCAAGGGATGGTTCTAGAAAGTAGGAAGCCAACAATATCTAAAGTACATCTGGACCAGAACCCAGGATGGGATGAATAGAGTGAACATGTTTCAGATGGAGTGTGTTCCCTACCTCTCTGTAAGATAAAAGAAATAGTGCTATAGACTACATAATCAGCCTCATTTATATTATTTATATTTATATTTATAAATATATAGATGTATTTAAATATATATAAATATGCATCACATCTTATGTAGGCCCTATTGGTATCGGCTGTGCTACTGGTGTACTCTACTGGGGTTTGGTGTGCTGGGCCAAAGTGGGATTTATTTGAATTTAATATAATGATGAGGTATTTTGTAGGCTGGAATAGGCTGCCCTGTGTTCTATTTTAGGAATGCTGGAGTATGTGGGCTAGTTTGAGCTACAATGGGGTAAACAGGGCTGGCTGAAGCAGGAAGAGAGAGAAATTTAGCAATGAAATCACTTCACTTCTCTGAGTATCATTTTCCAACTTGTCAAATATGTGAGATTCATTCATTTATACCAAAAATGTTCAGTGAGTACCATCTAAGTAATAGGCTCCTTTTTAATGTACTGAGAATACAGAGATAACAAAACAGGGACACTGCCATACAGGAGCTTTTGGGTAAGTTGGGGGAGGTAGCCAAGTAAATAGACAGTACAATAAAGAAAAATAAATGCAAAGAGAATGTATCAGGTAATATCAGTCATTTTCAACTCTCAGTCACTTAACCCAATGAAAGTTTATTTCTCATTCATGCAAAGTCTGTTATGGACCCAGGCAACTTTCCAGGGCAGTTATCCTTTATGTGTTAGCTCATCATTCCAGGCTGTTTCAATCTTATGGTAGCTCTATAACGATATGTTTCCATGATGGCCATGGCAGGAAGGGTCTTGCATTGGATATTAATTGTTCCAGCCAGAGAAGGACACATATAACTTCCTCCCACAGCCAAAAATAGTCACATAGCCTCTCCCTATGTTAAGTGGGCAGGGGAGTGGGGGTACAAACATTCTATGTTTCTGGAAGTATTAAAGTTGGATATTAGAACATTTGCAACTTACCACAGGTAAGAGTAATCCGGATGTGGAGGTCCAGCACATATAAATGCCAATGATCTCTCAGGGCTTTTCTTAAACTTGGAGCTTGGGGATTCTGTTGTCATTCTCAATGATATCTAAAGGGATAAACTTTGTACCTGTACCTAGCACATAACGTGAAGAAATAGTACAGGTCAGAGGTTTTCCATCATATGTCAGGTAACCTTTCTCAGAAGTAGCAAGTTAGCTGTCATTTGGAATACTGCACTGGACTCTTTCTGAGCTTAGGGAACTGATTTTCATGACACTCTGCTTTTCTGCTTTCTTTGGCCTAGATGCGGTGACTGAAGTGAAGACTGATATCTATGTGACCAGTTTTGGCCCCGTGTCAGACACTGACATGGTAAGTATAATTCCTGCAAAGGTAAAAGTGAAAGATGATGCAACAAATCAAAGAAAACAAATTGGAGTTTATAGCTATGTTCTAGGGAGAAGCCTTCTCTCGTATGAATTCCCTATCTTCACTATCCTACATTTCGCGAAATTCATCTTTTTCCCTGCTCTCCCTACCCATTCACATATAAAGCATATACCTTCATCAGGAATACCCTTTCTTTCCACAACACATCTTTCAAAGTTCAGCTTGTATCCCTATCCTCAATTAAACTTTCCCTGTCTTCTCATTTTGTCAGCACTACACACATATTTACAGAGATAAGTCATGTGAGGAGAACATTGTGGTGGGGACTTTCAAAGAGTCAAGCAGCCTGTGGTATCATCCAAGAAGTCTGCTCCTTGTAAACAGGCCCTATTCACAGGGGTAATAGACTGACCATGGTGATGCAAAATATTTGGAGAAGGAGTCAAAATCACTTCTGGAAATTCGTCCTTCTACAGATGTGAGCAGGGGAAAGCTTCAGAGTAGAGTCAAGGAATAGAGCATGGCACAGCAGAGCTAGTAAGGGGAAACTCATGAGCCATCTTCAAGGACTTCTCCTTCCATTACCTCTTGTTGTCAAAGCAAAGAATGCAGTGGAAAGTTGAGGCAGGAGACCCCATCCTAATGGGCCACCTGATCAATACCTACTAAGTATCAGATATTTGATTGAATAATGATCATGTAAGCAAACAAAGAACTATTATATGCTCAGTATGCCTGGCAGTTAATAGATGCTCAAAGAATTTTTGTTGAGTGAGTGACTTTGTATGGAAAATAAAAATCTTAAAATCAGAAAATGTTTAAAGAATATGAAGTGTCCAAAAATATGAAATGTCCATGTTCATTACTTAAATTTTTTTCTGTGTATCTTCATTGGGACTACTACTTAGCAGAGGATAAGGCTTCTTTAGACCTTTTGGGTAAATATAAACAGTTGTATAGGAATGTGATAGAGTTTACCTGTAGGTAATATAGAATGATTGAGTGTATTCGAGTAGGGCAGTCAAAATATACATGTGTTGTTTTAGAATGATTGAGAATGACCTATCAGTCTGTACAGGATGGACTGCAGGGGGGAAAAGATTGGAGGCTGAGAGTTGGTTTAGGTATGTTGACTTTACATGGCTCTTTCTTCAATCAGGCAAGGTCTACAAGTCAGTTGGACAAGAAGACTAGTTTTCAGCAGAGGGAGTCATGAGTGGTTGTGAGGCAACGCCTGTACTTTGTCTTTTAAGTGCGGAACAAAGAGGATACTGAGATATAACAGATTCCCTGTATACTCCTTAAGGACAAGTACCAAGTCCTCATGGCTTCCCTGATACTTAATAGAGTACTTGACACATAGGGAGAGCTCAGTAAGGGGCATGTTTGATGTACGAGGGGTGGAGGAGACAGGTCTCTCATAGGGGTATCAGGAAAGCCTGTGTATCTAGATTGCTCCCTCTCAACTGCTCCTGGTCTCAACTTGACTACTAATGCCCACAGTCTCAGATCCAGGCATGTGTTAAAAATATTGTCAGTTGGTCATTCAACAAGTACTCCTCAGAAGCCTAACTTTGCATTTCGGGCTCTAAGGATCCCTATATTTAGAGAGCTTATAGGCCACTGGAGGTAATCAGATTCACCAGGGATATGCAGCTCTCTCTTTGTATTGCTGGGAACTACTGATGGATTAGGATTTTTACAAGAAAGTGACTGTAGCTACTCTTTGAACACATTTACGCTTACACTCACACACTCTCCTTTACTCTCACTCATGCACCAACATCCACAAATACATTCAGAAAAATATACATGCACACAAGAAAATACATACAGAATAAAAAGAGTCCAGATGCTATCCCAGGTACTTCATGAACACATGTGTGCAAACAGATACCTAAATCCAGGAATACTACAGAAACACACATGTAGCCCTTACCGAAACCAGCTCCTCTCCTTGCTCCTTCCCCACCCAAGTAGGCACACATAGGAATGCAGAGGCCCTGGAGACATTTCAAACACTCCAGATTTTATATATCTTGAAGTTTCATATTCTACTTTATTATTTGTTTTTTTCCCCTTATGGTTTTTTTTTTAATTTTTTATTGGTGTTCAATTTACTAACATACAGAATAACCCCCAGTGCCCGTCACCCATTCACTCCCACCCCCCGCCCTCCTCCCCTTCTACCACCCCTAGTTCGTTTCCCAGAGTTAGCAGTCTTTACGTTCTGTCTCCCTTTCTGATATTTCCCACACATTTCTTCTCCCTTCCCTTATATTCCCTTTCACTATTATTTATATTCCCCCAATGAATGAGAACATATAATGTTTGTCCTTCTCCAACTGACTTACTTCACTCAGCATAATACCCTCCAGTTCCATCCACGTTGAAGCAAATGGTGGGTATTTGTCATTTCTAATAGCTGAGTAATATTCCATTGTATACATAAACCACATCTTCTTTATCCATTCATCTTTCGTTGGACACCGAGGCTCCTTCCACAGTTTGGCTATCGTGGCCATTGCTGCTATAAACATCGGGGTGCAGGTGTCCCAGCATTTCATTGCATTTGTATCTTTGGGGTAAATCCCCAACAGTGCAATTGCTGGGTCGTAGGGCAGGTCTATTTTTAACTCTTTGAGGAACCTCCACACAGTTTTCCAGAGTGGCTGCACCAGTTCACATTCCCACCAACAGTGCAAGAGGGTTCCCTTTTCTCCGCATCCTCTCCAACATTTGTGGTTTCCTGCCTTGTTAATTTTCCCCATTCTCACGGGTGTGAGGTGGGATATCATTGTGGTTTTGATTTGTATTTCCCTGATGGCAAGTGATGCAGAGCATTTTCTCATATGCATGTTGGCCATGTCTATGTCTTCCTCTGTGAGATTTCTCTTCATGTCTTTTGCCCATTTCATGATTGGATTGTTTGTTTCTTTGGTGTTGAGTTTAATAAGTTCTTTATAGATCTTGGAAACTAGCCCTTTATCTGATATGTCATTTGCAAATATCTTCTCCCATTCTGTAGGTTGTCTTTTAGTTTTGTTGACTGTATCCTTTGCTGTGCAAAAGCTTCTTATCTTGATGAAGTCCCAATAGTTCATTTTTGCTTTTGTTTCTTTTGCCTTTGTGGATGTATCTTGCAAGAAGTTACTGTGGCCGAGTTCAAAAAGGGTGTTGCCTGTGTTCTTCTCTAGGATTTTGATGGAATCTTTTTTTTTTAAAATTTTTATTTACTTATGATAGTCACAGAGAGAGAAAGAGAGAGAGGCAGAGACATAGGCAGAGGGAGAAGCAGGCTCCATGCACCGGAAGCCCGATGTGGGATTCGATCCCGGGTCTCCAGGATCGCGCCCTGGGCCAAAGGCAGGCGCCAAACCGCTGCGCCACCCAGGGATCCTGGATTTTGATGGAATCTTGTCTCACATTTAGATCTTTCATCCATTTTGAGTTTATCTTTGTGTATGGTGAAAGAGAGTGGTCTAGTTTCATTCTTCTGCATGTGGATGTCCAATTTTCCCAGCACCATTTATTGAAGAGACTGTCTTTCTTCCAATGGATAGTCTTTCCTCCTTTATCGAATATTAGTTGACCATAAAGTTCAGGGTCCACTTCTGGGTTCTCTATTCTGTTCCACTGATCTATGTGTCTGTTTTTGTGCCAGTACCACACTGTCTTGATGACCACAGCTTTGTAATACAACCTGAAGAAAGAGAAATTAAGGAGTCAATCCCATTTACAATTGCACCCAAAAGCATAAGATACCTAGGAATAAACCTAACCAAAGATGTAAAGGATCTATACCCTCAAAACTATAGAACACTTCTGAAAGAAATTGAGGAAGACACAAAGAGATGGAAAAATATTCCATGCTCATGGATTGGCAGAATTAATATTGTGAAAATGTCAATGTTACCCAGAGCAATATACACGTTTAATGCAATCCCTATCAAAATACCATGGACTTTCTTCAGAGAGTTAGAACAAATTATTTTAAGATTTGTGTGGAATCAGAAAAGACCCCGAATAGCCAGGGGAATTTTAAAAAAGAAAACCATATCTGGGGGCATCACAATGCCAGATTTCAGGTTGTTTTTCCCCTTATGGTTAAGTAGAAGCAATAGAATGGCTTTCCTGATAGGAAGGGCAGATTTGATCAAATAAATTTCAGGTTATTTTTAGCTGCACTTCCATCCTGTTACAAGGTAGAATAGCTATGATCACTCAGGCTGGGAAACACATTAATGGTGCTTTTAAAAATTTCTTCTTCTGTACTACTTCATATACTGTGGCAATTGACCCTGGGTCAGGGATGACTTTGGGTGAAGCATCAGAAAGTTGTCTGACTTTAGCAACTAGCTGAAGCAATAACCCACACTCCCCTGAGACTACAGACTGCTTGGATGAGTAGATGAAAACAAGAGCTGGCTGTGTTCTTGACTCAAAACAGCCAAATGGAATTTTGGTCCAGAATACTTTCCTAAGGAAATAGAGACAAGTTTCTTGTTCATAAAGAGGAATAATTGTGGTGCCAATTTGAGCATTGAACTAGTATCACCCAAACCCTTTGCAACCATTATATTCCTTACTCAAACACTGATCCCCACAGACATAGATCCTGAGTTTGACAAAAAGCTCCATGAGGGCCATACCTATTTTGTTAATCCTGTACTACTAATACCTAATGAATGTTTGGCACTTGGTAGACTCTCAACTATTTGTTAAATGCAAGAATAAATGAGATGGAACAAATTAAATTTGAGGGGAAAATTATGACTGTGTTCCTTCACTTGACTGAAAGTCCTTCAAAGGTGGAGAACATGTCAGGTATATTTCTGTGTCTCTAGTACCTAGCATAGAACCTGATACAGATTCTTTGTAAATGTTATGAAACATTAATAGCAAGTTGTGCAAAGAGTAAAAGTAGCTTTCTTTAGAAGACACTATGGAGTAGCAAGAGTAATGAGTCAATGATTGATGGCTCCAAGCTTTGGGCTACTGATTTTGGTGGCTGCTCCACTTTTTTAATGTAAGGAACTGTGACAATAGGGAATTAGGCAGAGACAAAAGCGAACAATAGTAGATATTTCTAAGGGAAAAGTCAGAGAATGAAAATGTATTAAAGAGTACAAGATATAAATTGGAAACTACAATGGGAATTTTACAGGCATCACAAATGAAAGCCTTGTGTTAACCATTTTAACAAATAAAGCTTGATGGTCAAAAAAAAATACATGCTGCTCCTCAGCAGTAATATCAATCCTGTACCTATGGTCTTCAAGGAGAGAAACAGAATAAGGGATACAATCCCAATTTGAATTATCTAAGGCCATATGACCTTCTATTACTTTCTATTTTCAGAAGAATTTACACCATTTTCTCAATCCATGTATGGGAAGACAGTATAGTGGCAATGAGGGGAAGACTGCAAAAGATTTAGTGAAAATGCAGTTTCATTGCCACTTCTCTCTCAAATTGGGTATGTCCATTCCTTACCAGTGAGCAATGTCTCTTGGCAAGTGGAAATTTTCCCTGGTTTCCCAAGATCCTTTGAATTAGAATGTAGAGAAAGTGGGATACTGACTTAAAAACGGAATGCTATGCATATGGTCAGTGATTGAAAAGGAAGGTAGAAAGGTGACAGTTGATATTTTCTGAGAGACCTTAGGTGTTCTTACCACACATACAAACACACACACACACAGGTGATAAATGTGTTAATTTGATTGTGATAATCATTTTACAATGTATACATATATTAAATGATCACATTATGCACCTTTAGAAATCACATTGTACAACCTAAATACAATTTTTAGTTGACAATTGTATCTCAATAAAGCTGGGGGAAAAAGAAAGCTAACAGCTGAGAAAAAACTTTGGATGCTCTTCTGCTCCGAAACATCTTCTGAGGGACGCCTGGGTGGCTCAGAGGTTGAGTGCCTGCCTTCGGCCCATGGCATGATCTGGAATCCTGGGATCGAGCCCACATCAGGCTCCCTGCATGGAGCCTACTTCTCTCTCTGCCTGTGTCTCTACCTCTTTCTCTCTGTCTCTCATAAATAAATAAATAAAATAAAATAAATCTTCTGAAAAAAAAAAAACTATTCTAAATCTTATCCTAAGGTCCCAGGTTCTGACATGCCACAGGTTCGGGGACCCGGTGTCCTGAATTATGTATTTAATGAGTATTTATCTGAAAATACTGATAAAACTAGTGAGCAAATAAAGAGGACAAAGAGTAGTGTTAGTAGAGTCAGAACAAGAATAACTGGGAAACTTAAGATGCCAATTCTATGTATTGTCAATTTCAGTCTTTTCCCAGGGATACTTTAACTCTTTAGATACCTGCTAGGTAACAAGTGCCAGCTGCTGCTTGCCAACAGAGAAACTTCCTAGAGTATACAGTGGACAGCTAGGTAATGAAGCAAGTACAATTCAATAAGAGAACTAATCATATAGCATAATGAAAAAAAAGAAAATAGAGGCTTGGGAAATATGAATTCATGAAAGATATAATTCTTGATACAGATGGCATATATTTTGATGTGACTTCTTGTGAAAATCATGCAAAGTTACCAGAGTATCAAAGACCATAGAGGAAAAAAATGATGTTGATTAAAAAGAAAGTAGTAGCAAGGGACCTCTTTCTTGGTGGCAGTGGCCATGAAATTATTGTTTCCCACCTAGCACTGGAAAAGTGTCAATATTCACTTCAAGCCCTCACTTACTGGTAGTCTCAGGCACAGAATGAAAGGGGGCCTTTATCTATTTTGAAAGCCTGTTGGGCTGTCAGTTTCCTTTTATTCTATAGGATACCATGTTTCTAGTTACATTATAGAAAGGAGTCCATGTCTGTGGGGTTTTGCCTAGGAGTCCATGACCAGGAATCTTCTGGGCTACTTTTATGTAAAATAGGCAGGACACATAAACAATGCTAATAAGACTATTTCAAGGATTAAATGCAACTGAAAGGGGCAGGTGGACTATGATTCTTCAAAATTCAGAATGATAGTAAGAAGGCAAAGAACAAAGAGAAGACTGGATAGTCAAAATAAGGGGGGGCAGTGTCCTGCCTATGAGGCACTAACAATGCCTTCACTGTAATGCAGTTGTCAAGTATCTTGGCTCCAGACTCTGCTAAAGCTAAATCAGCCTTGCAGTCCCTTTCTGGCAGGCTGCTTTGATACACTGCACAGTGTTAAAGAATTGAAGACATTCAGGGTCTAACACCAAACCAGAAATTTCCTCCCAAGTGGTACATATCATCTTTGCCTAGTGTAGTACCTTTCCCAGGAGGCAGATTTAGCCAGCCTTATTATCTGGAATATTTTATTTCAGTGCCTCACAAAACAATGAAATTTATTTGTCAATTTGGAGGCCACCATTTTTGGAAAGTATATGATTCAATCTGCAAGGAAGGAATTGATTACATTGCTAGAATGGTCAGTTCAAAATTGATTGCTTTTGGTCAAAGGTCATTGGATACTTATGGAGCAAATAATCACTATCTGATTTTCCCCAGTAGTTCTGACTGTACAGAAAATAATATATTAAAAAATAGGTACTCATCACTCAACTTTTTAAATCTTAAAAATCTTGCCATATTTTTTCTCATAAGAAAAAATCTTTACTGATACAGATGAAGTCCCTTGTGTACCTTATCCTGATCCCATTTTTCTCCTCCCCCCCAACTAGAACTAATTAAAACTATGAGTTTTCTTTTCTTTTCTTTTTTTTTTTTGGTAATTTCCACACATATTATAGACTTAAAACTAAAGATGTATATATCACATGCAGTGACAAATATAATAAATGACACAAAGTGGTTTTCATGCTTTCAAACTATAAATATATTTCAAACTGTAAAGTGCATCATAGCTTCTGTATTATTTTACAATTCATTTTTTCTTTTTTTTCCTTTTTTTTATTGGAGTTCAATTTGCCAACATATAGCATAACACCCAGTGCTCATCCCGCCAAGTGCCAATTCACTTTTTCAACCATGTATTGGAAGCATTTCTTTCTGATGCATTTAACTCTGATTGATTTATTTTAACTGCTATAGACTATTCCAGTGTATGCATATTTTTTATTTATACATTTGTCCAATTCTTGTGACAATGTGCATTTAGACTCTTTCCAAATTTTTCCTACTACGAACACTGATAACAACAAACATTCTTGTATACATCTTCTTGAGAATATGTTTGAGTTTCTGTAGGGTATGTACCTGCAGATAACATTTTTTATTTGTACATTTTTAACTTTCTTCAGATAGGACCAAATTACTCACTTGATGGGCTGTGCCAATTTATAATCCCACTGGCATTGTATGGTCCATTTCGCTGCACTTTTGCTAACTTTCTTTTTTTTTTTTTTAACTTTCTATTATTATAGTTTTTTGCCATTCAGATGAGCATGAAATGGTGTCTAATTGATATTAGTGGAATTTTCCTGATTACCTTTGAAGTTAAGCACTCTTTTATGTGTTTAGTGGCCATATTGGCCACTAAAAACAAGGTGCCTTTGCCACCACCTGCACTACCCCACAGCAAAAGTAGAAACTCCATGCAGATCCTATTTCTTGTTGACATTTCTGAAGTTTCCTGTGGGATGCATGTGTACATGCATGTGTGTGTGCATGTATATGAGTGTGTATGTTTGTGTGATTGCTATTTCTTAGGTCACTAATCTGATTCTAGATAAAAAAATGGCAATTTAAGTTTTGACTCCTTTTTTTAAATAATAACTTTATTTTTTATTGGTGTTCAATTTACCAACATACAGAATAACACCCAGTGCTCATCCCATCAAGTGCCCCCCTCAGTGCCCATCACCCATTCACCCCCACCCCCCGCCCTCCTCCCCTTCCATCACCCCTAGTTCATTTCCCAGAGTTAGGAGTCTTTATGTTCTGTTTCCCTTTCTGATATTTCCCACACATTTCTTCTCCCTTCCCTTATATTCCCTTTCACTATTATTTATATTCCCCAAATGAATGAGAAAGGATGTTTTGACTCCTAATTTAGGAGAGCAGAAGTCATGGGAATGTCTACAAGATTTTCTAGAAAGGCCAAATGACAGTAAACAGTAATAAATATGATAGATAGATCTACTCTACATCTGTTCTTAGTTTTTTAAGGTGTGTATGTGTGTGTTATATATGAAAATTTGCAACTTCTCTTTTGATCCCTATTAAGATGATTGCATGATTTTTCTCCTTTAATCTCTTAATGCAGTTAATTACATTAATAGGTTTCTCTGATGTTAGGTCATCTTTTACATTCCTTGAAAGAATCAAACTTGATAATGATTTTTGAATACATGTATTGATTTTAACTATTATTTTATTCATGGTTGTTTGTATCTGTGTTCATAGGAGTTCCCAGCTTAAACTGCTTCTCATTACCTCAACTGGTAGTACTCTGATTCAGGCCACCCTTGCCTCTAGCATATCCAACTGTAAAAATCCCTTAACTGATTTCCTTGTCTGTACTCTTGTCACCCTATTATCTATAGGATGGTAGTGATTATATATATATAATACAAATATACACACAATAATTTAATGCAATTGCTCAGTTCAAAAATTAACATTTTTTGCAAATCTTATTTAATCTGTATTCTTACCCCTAACCCCATGTGTTCTCCCCATTTTATCTCTTTTTCTTTATTAAATTTATCAGAAGTTTTCTATATTGTTAATGTTCCCAAAGTAACCTGTTTGGGGTTTTTTTCATCACTCACATGTATTATTTATTTTTGTTTTTTGTTTCACCACTTTTTGCATTTGTCTGGGTCATTTTTTTCTTTTATTCTTCCTTCTCTTTCTCTCTCTCTCTCTCTCTCTCTCTCTCTCTCCTGTCCATCCATATTTACTTTCTTTTCTTTTTTTTTTATTAGAAGCTCATCAGATCTCCACCATCTATTGGGCCATGTGGAGGAGCACACAGTGAGGGGACTAACACACACATCGTGAGCAGTGGGAGGGGGTGGAGGCAGCAGGGTGGCTCCAGGGTGCCCATGGATGGTTGGAGGTTGGGGAACAGGGGCAGAAATCAGAGATTTCTCCTGCCCCTGCTGTACCCCTGCCTTCCACACAAACGTCAGTTATCTTTTTCTTTACTTTACTTGGGTACTCTGTGGTCCTTCTGGTTTCTTGAGGGAGATTAGCTTTAGGCTTTTACTTTTTTAAGGCAATCTTTAAGGCTTCTTTACAGCTATCAATTTCCTTCCAAGTACCACTTGAGTGTCCCACTACAAGATTTCATATTTTATAAGCATCTTTACTGTTGTTCAGTACTACGTATTTTCTAATATCCTTTATGATTTTTCTTTGCTTCTTGAAATCTTTATAGTAGGATTTTCAATTTTTACATATAAAACTTTGTTATTAATTTCTAATTCAATGCCTCATATTGAAAAAGGATGGCTTGAAGGTTATGAAATATTTTTGTATCTTGAGATTTGCTTTATGACTTAGCACATGATCACTTATTTTTGGTAAAAAATGTATTTTTACTAAGTGTCAGGTGGATAAGTCTATATATATATATATATATATATATATATATACAGATACGCAGTGTTTTTTTTTAATTTTTATTTATTTATGTATGATAGTCACAGAGAGAGAGAGAGGCAGAGACACAGGCAGAGGGAGAAGCAGGCTCCATGTACCGGGAGCCTGATGTGGGATTCGATCCTGGGTCTCCAGGATCGCGCCCTGGGCCAAAGGCAGGCGCCAAACCACTGCACCACCCAGGGATCCCTATATATACAGATACGAAAAAAAAATATATACAGATATGTATCTATATAGAGATATAGAGATAGGTTGATAGATATCTGCATATATATACATATATGTCTATATATCCCTTAGCTCATCTTGTCAATGGATTGTATGCATATTTTAATCATGCAAATTGTTGTTCTGATCATTTATTGAGAATCTATGGGTTTGTCACATTCTCCTTGTAATTCAAATTTGCTTTATGTTTTTTAAGTCTATGTTATCTTATACATAAAAATTTAGAATTGTTATTTTTCCACTGAAGATACTTTGCTTTCTAATGTAATGATATTTTATCCCAAAGAAAAATGTTTGTCTTACAGTCCACTGTGTACTTTATAATTCTACCACATTATTTTGATAGTATTTGCTCATATATATGTTTCTATTACTTACTTTCAACCTGTGTTTTTAGGTTTCTTTAGGAGTGACTCTTGTATATACATAGCATGTAGCTATACTGTTTATTTATCCTTAGAGTACAGTAAGTTTGTTTCTACTATCTTATGGCTTCTTTTCCCCATATTTTTCCATGAATTATTTTTATTTGTTTTCTATAGATTAAAGCATTTTCTATATCGCCAATTGCTTTTCTCTACTGCTTTATAAGCTTTATATTTTATGTCTGGTACATTCTTTAGTGGTTTCTTTAAACATTAACATACATACTTGACCTGAAGTTTAGTATCTCCACCCTCCTCCCAAGTAATACAATAATGCATTAATCAACATATCCCTACTCCCTCCTTCCATTAGGTTTACTCAAGTTATTTATTCCACCTAGTTTTTATAGTCCTTATTATTATTTGTAGAGAGCCATTATTTGTTTAATTTAACCATATGTTAGTTAATACTTGGTGCTGGCTATTTCTACTTCCATCTTCCTGCTGTTTTAGTTTTCAACTACATAAAGAACTTATTTTAATAGTTCTTTTCATGAGGATATAGTCAATCATTTATTTATCAAAAGTATTTATATTTTCTGAATCTCTTTGGTAGAGGGGTACAAGATGGTGGAGTAGGAGGACCCTAAGCTCACCCCTTCCCATGTTTACAACTAGATATCACATCTAAGTCAATAAACCTGAGAGTGATCCAAAGACTGGTAGAACAAACTCCACAACTAAATGTAGAGAAGTGCATCAGAGAGGTTAGGAAGGGCAGAATCTGTAGTGTGGAGCTGCCCACAGAAGGGAAGAAACAGCAGTCATGGAAAGGAGAAAGGACAAAGCAGCCCACAAAGGGAAAATGAATCCCAGTAACATCTGGCCTTGAAAACCAGAGGGGCTGAATTCCATGAATTTGTATAACCAGCAGGACTTGGAGCCTGCAGCTTTAAAAGTCACCTGACTCAGGGCTGGGTAAGCTAGGAGGATGAGTGATAGCCAGGTCCCTGCTCTTAAAGAGACAACAGATTCAGGAAAGGCAACATAGAAGTAACAGCTTGCACAACTGGAGGGAGATCTGTTTATACTGTTGTGGATTTTATTGGGAGACTTCTCTGGGAACAAAGGAGCTGGCAGCTGCCATTTTCCTCCCTACCCCCATCATAAACTCAGAGCCACCTATGACAGGTGGTACCATGCAGACACTTGCTACCTAACCTGTTAGCAGTGTGTCCCACCCATGAGTTTTCCTGAGGATTGTCTGACTCCAGACCTGCTGGCCTCTGCCCTGGACCTAGTATAAGCTTTGTTAATACAACACATGTCCTGCCCAGCTGCTGCCTTCCTATGTTCCACCCATATGGCGACTATACTTAGGAATCCTGCCTAGGACTAGTGGCTCAGTGAAAATATTGTTAATGCCACATGTGTGCCTTGACCAGTGGCTGAGTGCATAGTTACCTTGTACGCCTGACCACCTCTGCTGTTGCATGCCACACCCGAGCTACCACCATGATTCGAGGAATTAGCCTAGGAATAGCAGCTCAATGCAAATTTTGCTAACACCAACACTCCACTCCCCAGCCCTCTTATGGTTATGCTCTACCTCAGAGCTAGCCTGTATGGGTCTCACACTACAGAGTGCAACCAAAGCTGACAATGGGCAGAGAGTCAGTGTAGAGTCTGGACTGAAAGGAAAAGCTACACACACACACAATAGCAGGACATAAGCAACACACATAGAATACTGCCCTGAAGTGCCAGGTTCTGATGAACAGGGCACACTGCACTGCAGGGCACTACAAAACCTCTTCTTCATAAAGCCACTACTTACAAGAGCAAAGATGTAGCTGACTTTCCTAACACAGAGAAACAGACACAGAGAAGTAGACAAAATGAAGAGACAGAGAAATTTGTCACAAATGAAAGAACCCAACAAAATCACAGCAAGGTATCTAATTGAAACTGAAATAAGTAATATGCTTGATAGAGAATTTAAAGAAATGATCATAAAAGGTACTCATTGGACTTTAGAAAAGAGTAGAGGACATCACTGAGACCCATAACAGAGATAAAAAATAACATATCAGAGATGAAGAACTCTGATATAAGTATTGCTACTCCAGCATTCTTTTGACATCCATTTCCATGATAAATGTTTCTCCATCTCCTCACTTTCAATCTACAGATGTCTTTTAAGTCTGAAATGAGTCTCTTATAGGCAACATATGCATTGGTCTTCTTTCTTTTTTTTTAATTTATTTTTTATTGGTGTTCAATTTACTAACATACAGAATAACCCCCAGTGCCCGTCACCCATTCACTCCTACCCCCCGCCCTCCTCCCCTTCTACCACCCCTAGTTCGTTTCCCAGAATTAGCAGTCTTTACGTTCTGTCTCCCTTTCTGATATTTCCCACACATTTCTTCTCCCTTCCCTTATATTCCCTTTCACTATTATTTATATTCCCCCAATGAATGAGAACATATAATGCTTGTCCTTCTCCGACTGACTTACTTCACTCAGCATAATACCCTCCAGTTCCATCCACGTTGAAGCAAATGGGGGGTATTTGTCATTTCTAATAGCTGAGTAATATTCCATTGTATACATAAACCACATCTTCTTTATCCATTCATCTTTCGTTGGACACCGAGGCTCCTTCCACAGTTTGGCTATCGTGGCCATTGCTGCTATAAACATCGGGGTGCAGGTGTCCCGGCGTTTCATTGCATTTGTATCTTTGGGGTAAATCCCCAACAGTGCAATTGCTGGGTCGTAGGGCAGGTCTATTTTTAACTCTTTGAGGAACCTCCACACAGTTTTCCAGAGTGGCTGCACCAGTTCACATTCCCACCAACAGTGTAAGAGGGTTCCCTTTTCTCCGCATCCTCTCCAACATTTGTTGTTTCCTGCCTTGTTAATTTGCCCCATTCTCACGGGTGTGAGGTGGTATCTCATTGTGGTTTTGATTTGTATTTCCCTGATGGCAAGTGATGCAGAGCATTTTCTCATATGCATGTTGGCCATGTCTATGTCTTCCTCTGTGAGATTTCTCTTCATGTCTTTTGCCCATTTCATGATTGGATTGTTTGTTTCTTTGGTGTTGAGTATAATCAGTTCTTTATAGATCTTGGAAGCTAGCCCTTTATCTGATATGTCATTTGCAAATATCTTCTCCCATTCTGTAGGTTGTCTTTTAGTTTTGTTGACTGTATCCTTTGCTGTGCAAAAGATTCTAAAGCTGTTTGGAAAGATAGAAAGAGATGGAGTACTTCCAAATTCGTTCTATGAGGCCAGCATCACCTTAATTCCAAAACCAAAGACCCCACCAAAAAGGAGAATTACAGACCAATATCCCTGATGAACATGGATGCAAAAATTCTCAAAAAGATACTGGCCAATAGGATCCAACAGTACATTAAGAAAATTATTCACCATGACCAAGTAGGATTTATCCCTGGGACACAAGGCTGGTTCAACACCCGTAAAACAATCAATGTGATTCATCATATCAGCAAGAGAAAAACCAAGAACCATAGGATCCTCTCATTAGATGCAGAGAAAGCATTTGACAAAATACAGCATCCATTTCTTATCAAAACTCTTCAGAGTGTAGGGATAGAGGGAACATTCCTTGACATCTTAAAAGCCATCTATCAAAAGCCCACAGCAAATATCATTCTCAATGGGGAAGCACTGGGAGCCTTTCCCCTAAGATCAGGAACAAGACAGGGATGTCCACTCTCACCACTGCTATTCAACATAGTACTGGAAGTCCTAGCCTCAGCAATCAGACAACAAAAAGACATTAAAGGCATTCGAATTGGCAAAGAAGAAGTCAAACTCTCCCTCTTCGCCGATGACATGATACTCTACATAGAAAACCCAAAAGTCTCCACCACAAGATTGCTAGAACTCATACAGCAATTCGGTAGCATGGCAGGATACACAATCAATGCCCAGAAATCAGTGGCATTTCTATACACTAACAATGAGACTGAAGAAAGAGAAATTAAGGAGTCAATCCCATTTACAATTGCACCCAAAAGCATAAGATACCTAGGAATAAACCTAACCAAAGATGTAAAGGATCTATACCCTCAAAACTATAGAACACTTCTGAAAGAAATTGAGGAAGACACAAAGAGATGGAAAAATATTCCATGCTCATGGATTGGCAGAATTAATATTGTGAAAATGTCAATGTTACCTAGGGCAATATACACGTTTAATGCAATCCCTATCAAAATACCATGGACTTTCTTCAGAGAGTTAGAACAAATTATTTTAAGATTTGTGTGGAATCAGAAAAGACCCCGAATAGCCAGGGGAATTTTAAAAAAGAAAACCATATCTGGGGGCATCACAATGCCAGATTTCAGGTTGTACTACAAAGCTGTGGTCATCAAGACAGTGTGGTCCTGGCACAAAAACAGACACATAGATCAATGGAACAGAATAGAGAACCCAGAAGTGGACCCTGAACTTTATGGTCAACTAATATTCGATAAAGGAGGAAAGACTATCCACTGGAAGAAAGACAGTCTCTTCAATAAATGGTGCTGGGAAAATTGGACATCCACATGCAGAAGAATGAAACTAGACCACTCTCTTGCACCATACACAAAGATA